>NW_015542453.1:1040042-1057086 GCF_001515605.1 Sinocyclocheilus anshuiensis
TAACCAATCACAACACACACTGGCCCAGCTAACCAATCACAGCACATTTCGTATTTCAGAAGGCGGGCCTTCATTTGATACAGGAACTATTCGAGCCGTTCATGCCAGACTGAGGAGAGAGGTGTTGTAATAATGTAAAATATGTGAAAAATAATGTGTTTTTCGAACAACCTAGTATGAGAGCCTGTTCTAGTACACCCCCAAAACAAAATCAAGACTTTGTAAAAGAGCATAATAGGACCCCTTTAAATATTTCTATATAGCTTTAGTACACTTTTACAGTACATTGGAGTTTTAGTTTAGTACTTGCCAAGGCAACATTTCTAATCCTAATTCTAATATTTCAGCTTTATTTCAATGAACAAAAATAGTTTTGTAATAGTTTTAGTTTTAGATAACAATACTGCAATGATACTGGTTCTGTGCAGAGAGCTGGTGCTCATCCATACCTCGGCTGCACTGTTATGATTCTCGCTTTCTGTCAGCCTATAATGGCTGCATTCAGACCAGCTCCAGATTCCTCACGGTAATGACTCCTCAGTTAACTTGAATATAACACAACTTGAACATATAACTTAACACAGGACAATCATTTCTTTTTCTCAGGCGATGGATTTTCAACTGGTTGCACTGGGGTGTTGGAAATGCTGCTGAGATTATAGCCGGTGAATTTGCTCTTTGTAATTTTGCAATTTCTATCAGTAATATCACATTGAAAAATTTTTTTTTTAATGTCAAGTAACTTTATTATTATTTCAGTGGTTTCCATGTTTTTTGGAATAAGGCAACAGTCTCTTTTGCTGCCTTATCCTTGGACCACAGGGGTTCTCTCTGCTTTTGTGGTTTGGACCATTGTATTAAAGCTGGTGTTAAAACTTCATAAGCATGATGTTATTAGAAAAGGTTTGTATGTAACTCATTCTTATTTTTAATTCATTTGAAAGACTGCAAAAGCAGTTTAACCTCATTTAACTGTATTTTAATTTTATTTGTTTAAAAGTTTTTGGTTCATAAGTGACAAGTTCCCATCTGATTCAGCTGGGAGTACACGGTGCCTATTGAGTCACGTTCCCTCTGCCTGTGGTTCAGACATAAATTGCAAGATGATTCAAAATGAGAGTGAAATGAAGCAAAATATGTTGTTCAAAATAATATAGTTGTATGTTTAGCAATTTCTCGTTTCAGCAGGGAGTGGAAAGGAAGATGAACTTCCAGTTCTCTCAGACATTTCAGAGGATGTTACCTGGGTAAGTTATTACACTTTACTCAAACATAATGGTGGAGATGAAAACACGAAAGGAACAGTTCACCGAAAAATGAAAAGTTGGCTAAAATTGACTTACCCACAAGCCATCCAAGAATTAGATGAGTTTGTTCTTCATCTGAACAGATTTGGAGAAATGTAGCATTACATCACTTGCTCACCAATGGATCCTCTGCAGTGAATGGGTGCCGTCCAAACAGCTGATAAAAACATCACTATAATCCGCAAGTAATGATTCCAGTCCATCAATTACTGTCCTGCGAAGCAATAACCTGTGAGTTTGTAAGAAAGAAATCCAACATTGAGGCATTTTATCTTTAATCTGTCATTTCTGGCCAAAATACCAGTCCATAATCCATAATGTCCATCTGCTCAAAATCCATCAACATGTTTGTTTAGAATTGTTTTGGACTGTTTTCACTTCTAAATGGTGCTTGATTTATGCATATTTCTCTCCTGCTTGAGACTAGATGACTTTTTCACTGAAGAAAGCAATATTATGGATAGAGCACTCATATTTTATCTGAAAGCAACAATTTGAAGTTAAAAACATCTTATTGATATATTTGTTTCTTACAAGCATACAGCTTTCGGTTCAGATGTTCATGTGATGGACTGGACACTGGAGTCATGAGTATTACCTGTGGATTTTTGTGATGTTTTTATCAGCTGATTAGACTTTCACTGTGACGGCACCCATTCACTGCAGAAGATCCATTGATAGGCATATGATGTACTGCTAAATTTCTCCAAATTTCTTCCAACAAAGCAACAAACTCACCTACATCCTCTTATATACGGTATAAATAAATTTTCAGCAAATATTTTATTTTTGGGGTGGACTGTTCCTTTAATATTAATCACAAAACAAATTAGGTATTGCAATACGCACAACAAAAGCTTACCATCAAGGCCTACAATAAGGCTCAAAATGAAGCATGTACATAATGTTCTTCTAAGCATCTTAACCAAATGCTCTTATTTTTGCTTCCACAGGATACTAAGTTTAGAGTGGCTGTCCTTGCTGTTTTTGTGCTCGGAAACTCAGCATTCTGTATCTCACTGCTCGCCTCCATAGGGGACATATAACCAACATATGAGTCATATGGCACTACAGAAATTGGAATGAAGACCTAATTATTTATAGAGCAAGACAAGTCATTATCAGTTTCATTTTATTCAAGGTTTGAACAGTATTTTGCATTGAAAACATCCTGCAAGGAAGAAACATATCTATTAAGACATTTCAAACATGAATATTATGAATTAAATTTCACACATCTTTTAAATTATTTTCACAGAAGAATAAATGTTCACATTATATCCAGACAATCAAAGCATAAAACATTTAAAAGGCTCACAATGTAATTATTGTACAGAAGCCAGCTACTTTTCTTCTAACACCTCTGGAAGCTAAATCCACAATATACTCTGTTAGACATTCCAAGCATGTCCTTCTCTGGTCTTAAATTGCACTTTTGATCAGATTAAATCAAAGACAAATGTATTTTTATTTGCTTCTGCTCTTCACTGTATGGTTAATATAACATGTTATGTAATGTGAAATTAGAATAATAAATTTCTCAATGTTTGGCATCATTTTTGTACATAGTGCAATTTAGGATTACATTACTGTATAAATTCTTCTGCAATAATATAAAAGTGTTTCCAGGATAAAATTCAGAGTGAAATTACTAGCATTCAAATTTTGTTTAAAAGGTATGACATCAGTTGTTAATATTTTTATTCACCTATTAAGTTCTAGGTTTGTATTAGTAATGAATGTTTTACTCTAAAACTACTTGCACATGCTTATACTGTAATGGAAACTTGATTTGTGCTTCAATGCGTCATATAGGCAAATCACTGTCTTGTTGCTGATGATTGGCAAAGATACCTGCCTCCCACCTCTGGGCCAGGGCACTTTTCCATCTGACTCGAGGGTAAGGTCCCTCAGGGAACTAAAGGAGAAAGCTTCACCTGTAAAACTGCATGCAGTTTCCAGTTTCAAGGTGAAATGGGCACAGATCAATGAGATGTCAAACACGTGCGAATGAAAAACAGAAAGATACACGGCAATGGAATTCATGACAGTTAAATATGATTCATGAGAGGACAAACAGAAAAATATGTACAGTTCAAAAATCTGTAACTTTAAATCATAGCATGCCTAAATTTAATGTACCTTGTGGTCGCAAGACAAAGCGGAGCGATCCATTTTGCGCGTCTTTGATGGAGATGAGGGGGATGACTTGGATTTTGCTGGCACCTCTCCTGTAAAGTTTCCAAATAAAAGAAAGGACATTTACTGAACTACATCTTTATGTAATGACATCAATGACGTAAATACTCTAATGCAGGGGTGTCCAATCCTGCTCCTGTAGGCCCCTGTCCTGCAGTTTTGCTCCAACCCCAATTAAACACACATGAACCAGCTAATCAAGGTCTTACTAGGCATACTAGAAACTTCCAGGCAGGTGTGTTGAGGCAAGTTGGAGCTAAACTCTGCAGGACAGTGGCCCTCCAGGACCGAGTTTGTACACCCCTGCTCTAATAGTTGCTAAATGTGGTACCTGGTTTCTCATAAGTGAAATTCTGCAGTTGGCTGGGGGACACAAGGACTGTGTCGTATCTCTCCTTTACATAGAGTTGTGCTCTCTGCCTTCTAAGCTCCTCTTCTCTTTGCCTCACCAGCTTGATCTCCTGATCCACCAGAGACTGAGTGCTGTGGGAGCGCAATTTGAAGAAGGGGTTGTTCTGAAAGGTGCTCTCTTGTGTCTCTTGACATGCAGAGCTCAGGCAGAATTCCGAGGCACTTCGAATTATGAGATTTGATGTCTCCAGGATAATGACATTATTCATGTCTGATGGCCATTCTTGGAAGCTGCTCGTCCCTGGAGAAAGCATCCCACCTTTTCCTTGGCTCCGTGGGCTGGTGGGGTACGAATCCGGCTCAAGTATAATGACATTGTTGGCGGTCATTTCATGGTATGTGGGACTTCTTCCAGATGTAGCAGTGACGGACAAAGTTGGAGTCTTTGCACTAGGAGACCTCTGAGATCTGCATCTGTCCTCTGGAGTGTCAAACATCTTTCCTTTATCTCCAGGCTCTGACCTGCTGTGATGAAGAACACCAGGCCTGGGTTTAACTTGCATAGTGTCTTCAGCAGACATCTTTGCCATTGCTCTTTCTCGTCTGAAATTCTCCTCTCGCTCGAGAGCTTCACGGATCTCCCTCTCCACTGGAGTTTCTGGCTCATCATAAGGAGACCTGTAGCTTGTGTCATCTAGACCAGAGTCCTCTGAACAGGGGCTGAATTGAGTGTACTGGTAATCCCCCAGACCAAGACTCTCAATGTCAGGGTCTCTTCTGGGGCGATCAATGTTGCGGACAGGCGTGTACATGAAGCTGTGTCCACCCTGGCAAGATGCCTGCCTCATCACTGGCCGGTGCACCAGACCCTTTGTTTGCTCTTCCATCTTCTGCCACTGCTTGCGAGCCACCCTAAAATCCAGATGCTCCGTGCTGACATTCTCGCTCTTTATTTCCTGAACCACGCAGAAGTCTATTGGCAACTTTTTGTCAAGCTCTGAAGTTGAACAAGACAGGCACTGAAGGTTGTGCTTTGAGGTTTTACCAGGCTCTTCCTCATCCTCTGCAATCTTTGTTAGACTACAGTAATGGGCAGATGACTCCAAAGAAATATCTTGCAGCTCACATTCAGTGGGACACTCTGGTTGTTCTAGAATCTCACTTTCATTAATGTTCAAAGCCAGAGCTTCTTCTTCAAGTTCAGCATTGCTATCAATCACCTCATTGTCTTCCTGCCTTGCTTGGTCTTCCGAGTTTATCTCTGCTTCATCCATACCCAAGAGATCACTGTTCTCTTCAATCTCTTCTTTATCAACAGCTGATGGAGCTAAAGACCTCCACGGCTCCTCAGCATCACTGTCTGATGAAATAATGGCCATCTCCACCAGCAGACAGTCACTTAGGTCATCTCGATCCATATCCGGACAAGATTCAGATGGGAATTCAGAAATCACCAGCTCATTCATTTGCTGCTCCAGCATAGATTTTTCTTGTGCTTCCAACACAGATTCATCTCGTTCTTCCAGCACAGATTCTTCTTGTATTTCCAGCACAGATTCTTCTCGTTCTTCCAGCTCAGTTTCTTCTTGTGCTTCCAGCACAGATTCTTCTTGTTCTTCCCGCACAGATTCTTCTTGTATTTCCAGCACAGATCCTTCTTGTGCTTCCAGAACAGAATTGTCTTGTGCTTCCACACTCTCTTCAGGTTCATCATGTTTTTCCTCCTGGGCATCATCCAAACGGTTGATTTCCATTTCTTCTTCTGGTTTGTCATTCACGAGAGGGTCTTCATTAGGCTCAAAGGCCAAAGATTCTCTGCTGTCTGGGTCATCTTGCTCGTTGACCTTGACCAGAATGCCTTCTTGAGAGTCTTTGCTTCCATCAGATTCACCTGAGCTATCACATTCATTAGTTATGGCTTTGTTTTCTTGCCCACCCAGATCTTCTTGTGGGTTGCTCTGTTTGGTATCCAGGCACTCTGAGAAATATGTGACAAAACATTCATTCACCTCCTCAGTGAATTGGCATGTCTGGTCCTCTGTAAACCCAGGATCCATTTTACAGTCTGTTAGATCAGCCATTTCTGAAAGCTGGCTGGTCTCCATAGTGACTGTTTCAGAAAGGTATTCTTGCTCTTTTTGTTGCTGATTTACAGTGGTGCTTTTGCCGTCATTTAGTTCACTTCCATATGACCTTCGCACACCAGCTGTGGCTCTCTATGGAAGTTACATCGAAAAGAGCTGTTTAGAATTAAAGGAACACCAACCTTAGCAATACTAAAATCATTGAACATGTTAAACACTAACAATATTTTTTTCCTAGTCTTGCTCCTTGAAAAGTTCTGGATGCAATTCGTATTGACAACACTGAGCAAAAAGAACCAGCCTTGTGCTGTTTCTAGTGGAACAGTATAGTGTCAGTGATCAAGCTATTCTTGTATTCATACTGTGTGATAGAAGTGGGTGGATCTCTTTGATAGCAAATAACCATGAGAAGTGGTTTCTAACAGCATGCAATCTCAAAGTGGGCTGAAAATCTACATTAAAGTATGTTTTAGAAGCCTGAAAGAAATTCAGAGCCACAAAATATGTGGCTTCTAGAGAACACAGAATTCTTCTTCAATTTTACCCCTGAGTAGGTTAAGTAGGTAATTTCAAATAAAAGCTATAATATGCTGATGAATTTTGGGTTCAACTGGTTCAGTTCAACTGGGTTTAATAAGGGAGAACTCTAGGAATAGTCTGAAAATCCCTCCTCTAATATAAATCAAAAACATATATGGCAAGTTGTGATCACAAAACTTCCTAAGCTTAAACAAAGTGAAGGGGAGCACTTCTGAGGAAGTACACTTCATTCTTGAAAGTACTATTAATCCAAAATCTAATTAGATGACTGCATTTAGTTACAATAACTAATTAAATCATTTTAAATTGTTGTTTTATCATTTATCACTTAGCAGTTTGCCGTCCCCTTCTCTGTGCTGCCTCAGTGTTTTCACTCATAAAATATAAAGCTTACAGTATGTGGATGATCATAATGCCATTTCATATGATACTGTCATTGTCATAATTTATTGGCATGATATGATTTCAGTCTGTTTTGCGTTTTTTCCCCTGAAAAGTAGTGGTTGGTTGGCAACATGCTGGATCTGAGGAGGCTGTCCTGTTTATGAGCCATGTAGAAGCAGCTCACTAGTCAGAGCCAACCTTATCAAAGTGCCATGCCGTAGGTTTATTATGGCTATCAGCCTGAGTTTATCCAGTGAGAGAGAAAGAAACAAATCTATTGCTCATATCGAGCAGTTGGGATGCTCTTTTATGCATGCCTGCTGGTGCTGTGACCACCATTAACCCCAGACCTATCCTGCTTGTTTTGAAAAATACATGTCTGATGTCTGAACATTACAGTACATCCACTTTGCCAGAGGTGTAATTATGCAGAGCGCAAAATGATGTAATCAGATATTATCCAATAAGTGTGACTGTTACATTAAAGAGATAGATCACCGAAAAAAATGTGTTAGGGACTAACAGCCTCAGTCACCATTTACTTGCAATGCATCTTGTTTCTATTCAGTAAAAATGAATGGTGACTGATGTCATTTTGCCTAAAATCTCTTTTTGTTTTCCACAGAACGTAATATGGGTTTGCTTTTGATGCGAAGGTGAATTATCCCTTCAAGTCAAACTTCTCTTTAGTAGATGATACTGAAGTGACTTTGATTAGTGAAAAACCGGAGTGTGTGTTTGTATCACTGCAGCACTGACACTGCAAGCAGATAAAATGCATTACCAATCAATCACGAAATGTCGGATGGAGACAACGCAGCATCACAACTCTTTTTAAATACACTGCACACAACAGTACAAATGCAGCACACCGAATTCCTGCATCATTCCCTCTTCGTGCCTTGCGCATGCAGATGTTCGCCCAAGCAGATACGGATGCAACAGATGCACAAAGCTTCAGTATTTTCATACCTACCAGCAGCTTTAAAAACAGGAGCCAAACGGATATCATCTCCAATCTACCGCAATACGCACATGCCTGTATAATTTGTACAGATAACACGAGTAACCAAATGGCGACGCGTCGGGAGTAATTCATATGGTTGAACTCGAAGAGGGAAAATCAAGCTCGCGACAAACTCCTGTTCAGACCTATCGATCCTTCAGCGATTGTCAGAGCGGTGAAATAGAGCAGATAGAACAGATATTGACAGAAACGGCCGCAACTGAATGTCTGAGCCCCGCCAGCACTGGTTGCACTGAGCTACAGAGCCGCTCTGTCCCTCTGGGCGCCCACACTTTCTCAACCAACTATTGAACGCTTTGCTTTGCCCACGCGATATTGAACATAGAGTTTATAATGATGACCAAGGTCAATCTCGCTTTGCAACATTATCGTCACGTTTATATATATATAGCCTATATATGTGTGTACTATAAAGGACGAAAAATATTTAGTTTACATTTTAATACTTGATTCTGATTGGCTAATATCGGCATCCAGTGTCACAGATTTTTTGAATAATGATGTTTCAACACGGTACTGACCGCTCATCCGGGAAACCTAGGCTACTGAGCAATCAGTTTATTTATTTAGGCTATTTAACTAATGAAATTACTTATATATTTATCTAAAACTATTAGCAATCAGTTGTATATTATATGCTTAAAATAAAGAGCTTGATCGCTGCAGAGGTTAATTTTGTGATTATATGTCCATCTGAATGTATACTGTATCAGTATTTTAAATAAAAAAATGTAAATAAAGCGTGAATATGCATTTATATGTGCTTTTTCAGAAAATAAAAGAAAAAAATCTCTCTGGAGCAATCCGCTTTTGTACTTGTAAATCCTCTGAGCCTTTTTTTCCCAACTATGAATCCTCTGTGCTGACATAGACAAATCTCTTACATTTGGTTTTGGAAAAATAAAGTTTGATATGATGCAGTTGTATGTTGATTGATTGATTGATCGATTGATTGTTTAAAAAAAAATACCCATCTCTATGGACAAAACCTATCCTCCATTAATAATGACAATGACTTAGACTAAGCCAAATCAGTCCTGGTGTATGATCATGTTTTCCAGGAATAACCCAGAAATCTGTATTACTCACCTGCCACATCTGTTCTATTGCAGTGATGTCAGCTGTGATGCAAACACTATTTATTGTGTAATACCACATTCTAACTTCATATCCATATGTTTACATGTCTTTTTAAAATAATGCCAAGATTAGCAAGGTTTAATTGTTACAGTGACATAATATATATATTTTTTTAAATCAAACTTATCCTGGTCCTTTTACCTATTATTAATATCCATCTTGGGTGAAAAATAAAGTTAGATATGATGCAGTTGTATGTTGATTGATTGATTGATCGATTGATTGTTTAAAAAAAAAATACCCATCTCTATGGACAAAACCTATCCTCCATTAATAATGAAAATGACTTAGACTAAGCCAAATCAGTCCTGGTGTATGATCATGTTTTCCAGGAATAACCCAGAAATCTGTATTACTCACCTGCCACATCTGTTCTATTGCAGTGATGTCAGCTGTGATGCAAACACTATTTATTGTGTAATACCACATTCTAACTTCATATCCATATGTTTACATGTCTTTTTAAAATAACGCCAAGATTAGCAAGGTTTAATTGTTACAGTGACATAATATATATATTTTTTTAAATCAAACTTATCCTGGTCCTTTTACCTATTATTAATATCCATCTTGGGTGATCTGATTGTAAAACTGACAAATGTAAAGATCCAGAGAATCTTGCAAATAAATTGAAATCATCTTTGGATGTGTAGGGGAATGAGGCAAAGCTTTATTCCAGAATATGCAGTTCCAATCTGCTTGCAGAACAACATGGTAAAAATAACGACAGTAAGTTTGGTGAAGGATATCCTGTCTGTTTGCTGCCTGTGATACTGGCTCAGGCTCTGCATGTATTTTTCCCCCTTACATCTTCAGTGTTTTTGTAGCTACCATCCCACACGCTTGACAGAAAAGCAGCATGAATACGCTCCAACAAATTGAAATGTAACACCAAAAAAGGCATCGTCTTTCTCTCCTCCCTGTCGTTTCTCCTTAAGACCTTCCCACCACAATACACAAACTGCCAAAACTCTTAAGTATAAATCTGACCCCTTTTTAAACTCTGTTAAAGATGCATACAAATATTTCTCACCAGATGCAGGTGCACAGTGACTCATCTTTCTGTCCAGAGACTGACAGATGTGTCACATAGCCTATTCCATAGACATCAATAGAAAAGTTTGGAATTTGGATATACTTACTGTCAGTGATGGAGCTTTGAGGTCGGCTGGTTTAACAGTGAAGGTCTCGTTTCTTCCTCTGAGTGCATGTATGTGTGTTAGTGTGTGTGAATGTGTGTGACACAAGCCACAGCTCTGATTGAATGCGTGGGAATCGACCTATGGCAGCACAGTTCCTCCACTGACAGACATGACAAGCTCCAGCTCTCAAACACACAGGCACATAGGGAAAGGAGAATATACCTAAAAATACATTTGCACACAACCCTCACTGCTCTGAACAAAAAAAAAAAAAAACTCACACCAGACGTCTGTTATCAGACAGTTTGCTGTAAGTCACCAGTGCACAGAATCAAATGAGGCGCAGTGTATTAAAGGATCAGCTTTAATCTGATTTATTCTATTATTTATTTTTTTCCCACATCGCTCTACCATCAGTTTTGCAGCGACCAAATACAACGTTATAGAGTGCTTATTCATCAAAAAAGTCCAATATTTCTGTTGTTGTAAAAGGGACAGTTCACCCAAAAAGGGTATTATTCTGTCATTATTTACTCACCCTTATGTTGTTTAAAAAAAAACAATTTTTTTTTGTCTGTGAAATACAAAAGTATATTTAACAGATTTTCCAAGCTGCTCTTTTCCATATAATGAGAATAAATGGTAACTACGACTATCCCCCTTGTAAAAAAGTTATATATTTAAAATACATTTATTTCATGTGAAGTATAGTTAAAATCTATTAACATATTTACTGACGTATCACTCAAGACTTACTGATATAAAAATTATAATTCAACTGTATTGAGTACTACTTGTGCTCAATGCACATTTCTTAATATGAAGCCTAAAATGTGTTGTAATGTCAGTATTGATGAGGATTGTACGATCTTTGAATGATATTGGTCTTTACATGCACCAGTCGCATACCATCCCTTACGAAAAAGAAGTTTATTCAAGTGTGCTATTAGTATACTTCTTTTAAACTAAAAATAGGAAAGAACTAAAATAAACTTGAAGTATACTACTTTTTGGTAAGGGATACTAAAAGTCGCATACCATACTAAAAGCACATACATATGTAAATGTATCTGTAGTACACTTAGCATGAAATAAATGTATTTCAAATAAATTTTAGTATATTTATTTTTAACTAGGGCCTTGTCCCAATCTACTTTCATCAGAAATGTGAAATAGTTATCGTTGAAAATGTCATTCAATAATAAACAAATTATTAACAAATAAATAAAATCTAATAAAAATTAAAAATATAAGCTAAAAAAATTATAATTTTTTGCTTCACAGAAGAGAGAAAGTCATATGAGTTTAAAAAATGAGGCTGAAAAAGTGATATTTTTCATATTGAGTAAAATATCTCTTTAATATGTGTTAGTTGTTTTAATAAAGGCACCACTTATTTTATTTCATATTAATAACATTATCAAATAAGGACTTTGATGACCTTGACATGGGTATCTGATAAAAAAGAACATTGAAAAACCCAAAGACAGACCGATTCATTCTTTAGCACAGATAATAGAGGTGTCTGCAACAGCTGTCAGCCACATACACACACGTCATGAGGATTGATTGTCATTGTGGGTGTTCCTCTACAAGGAGAACACTTCTGAAAGGATGCCCCATACAGTATTTTGACATATAACAGCAATATTTTCCTTTTTTGGAGGTTCAGTCTTATAGCTCTCATGTATAGCTTTCAGAAAATTTGCTGTCTCAATTCAAAAGCTGCGGCCTCCAGAGTTCACATTTGTCGGCAGAAAACGTAATTTAGGCCATCTCATTTAGGAAAAGTAACCATTACATTGCAGAGTATGAAAGAAATTACAGTAATTTATGCCTCACAAGGAACAACAGTTAATTTTATAATGGTTAATTTTCTTAAATGAGACGTCCTCAGTGATGAATGTGGCCAACAAACACAACCTCCATAAGGCGCAGCCTTCAAAATAAAACATAGCTACTGAGTTTACTGACAAGTCATTTCAAACATTAGTCAGTGTCATAGCTTACAGCAGATATGTGTGTGTTGTATTTCTTTCAAGCACTATTGTCATTAAAATTGTACGTAAATTGTGTATAGGAATAAATGAAAGTTGTAAAGAGTTAGAATTGAAATATTTTCTCAAAAAGTGTTAATAACACATCCTCATTTCACTTTCAGAAGACTCCGCTGAGATGTTGGTTCACGTTTCTTGTCTCGCTGGCCGCTCTGGACAATCGTGCAACAGTCTCAGAGTTCCCAGAGTGTGAGTTACACAAAATGTGTGTGTTACGCAGTTTGGCCCAGTTTCTCCATCTGTATCTGCAATGCTGTAGGGAGCATGAGAGAAAATACATTGATTTAGCTGCTCAATTCTATCATCCCAAACCAAACACAAGTTAATGGACACACCAGATCCAGCACTAGTAGCTTTTCACTGATGGCTCTCAGAAGCGTTCCACCGCCTCAACGTTTAATCTTTTTGTGCAGTTTAAGTAAAGGGTAATCTTAATAAACTCCAGCTATAAAGACATTAGAAACAAGCTATCCCCATTTATATAATCCCAAAGATTGATTATATAAGAGTGTTTCAGCACACGACCCAGCCTTCTTAAAAGCCTCTTAAGGTTGGAAGACATGCGCAGCAAATTATCTGCCCACCACTAGTGTGTGTGTTTCTGAAGAAGATTGACAGGACTGGATTGTGTATTCTACAATGAAGAGATGACAGAGAGGGGGTCATGTGTGGGAGTGTGTCCAGCATTCTTTAGATAAAGCATACTGTTATATGACATCATTCATATTGAGTCAATAGCAGCAAAATATTGTCATAATGGCTAAGTTAGTGTGGAGTCATTTATCTTTTCATGCAACATTTGTGTGGGTGGTGACGTCGTAATCAGTTTGTTTTTCGGCATTAAAGGAATAGATCACTCAAAAATGAATATTCTGTCATTTACTCATGACTTTCAAAATCTGTGTGCTGTTACATTTCCTGTGGAACACAAAAGAACGTTTCAAAACACCTTCATGCAGCTCTTACAATATAACAACTGTTATGACAATGGCTGTCAAGCTCCTTTTGTGTTCCATGGAAATAATAACATTATATTGTTAGCTAAACTTTAAAAGCGACTTTGTTAATTGAAATAAAGCTGAAATAAAATTAAATATAAATATTAGGTGAAAAACCTAAAACTCACACTTGCCTTGGCAACTGAAAAAAATATAAGATGAGCTGAAATACTATGCTAAAATGACTAAAACTGAAATAAATATAAAAAAGACAGAAGCACATTTAATGACTAATAGCTTAATTTCAGTGGGAAAAAAAAGAAATTATCTAAATTCATTATATTAATAAATGTTATAATAGTATATAAAATAAATAATACTAAAATAATACCTATTAATAAATATTTTTGGGTGAACTATCCTTTAATCATAACTTATCAGAATATAAAAAAAGAAAAAAAAAACAAGACTCGTTCAATCAGTTTTATTAAAAATGTTAATCTGTCACGCTTTTCACAAAACACTCGTATACACAAAGTCAAAGCAAAAGAAAGGGGATGCTTGACAAAAGGAGCACAATCTATGACAGCAAGCATGGCTGTACGTGTCACAGCAGATTGCATGCTGTCATGCTAATTATTCAAAGTGGCAAAAGCACAGTTAACAAAATGTCAAAAGAAATAGCATAGAAAGTTTGGCAGGTGAAAATAAAGGAGTGTGGTTGCTTAATGCATGAATTATTTTGAAAGAGATGTGAATTTCCGTCCTTTCACCACTAGAGGGAGGTACAGCTCTAAATCAGGGGTCTTCAACCTTTTTCCAAGCATCCCTTGGTGGATATAGACACATTTAGTCAGATTTAATAGATTCATTCTAAGCCTGGCCATTAATAACATGTATATAGGCCCTACAGAATGTATTTGCATACCTATGATACTTACGTTGCACATTCATTAAAAATCAGTGCTGATCACACTTGTGTACAATAATATGCATCTTAATATGGGAGCAGGTACAATAACATACAACACTGCTCAAAAGTCTGGAGTCAAAGATTTTCTTTGTTCGAATTTTATTTCGCAAGCATGCATTTAGTTGTTCAAAAATGACTTTAATCAACAGCAAGACCTTTTTGGTTACAAAAGATTTCTATTTCAACTAAATGCTGTTTTTTTTACTTTATGTTCACCAAATATTTCTGAATAAGATCAGTATTTCCACAAAATATTAAGCAGCACAACCATATTCAAAACTGACGAGAAATGTTTCTTTAGCACCATATTGGTGTATTAGAGTGATTTCTGAATGATCATATGACTGGAGTAATGGCTGCTGAAAATTCAGCTTTGCCATCACAGAAATAAATAATATTCTAAAATATATTAAAACAGAAAATAGTTATTTTAAATTGTAACGATATTTTACAATATTAAAGTTTTTACTGGGGTTTTGATCAAATAAATGCAGCCTTGGTGAGCAAGAGAATTAAAAGAAAAAAAAAATCTCTTGGCAACCCCAAACATTTGAACAGTAGATGAACTTGAGCAGTGTTTTTTAGTTAACTTAATACTGTTTTTTTCCCAACAAAAATCGATTTGAGATTAAATGATAATTGCAGTACCGCCACTTGAAGACCCCTGCTCTAAAGCTACACATATACAACAATGTGTTTCTACACACATCGTCAGACAACATAAGCAAATGCCAACATGAATGATAGAAAGCAGTTTGTTAAGACACTGAAAAACTGAAAACCACAACGTAAGACAGCAGTGTCCAGCATGCAGAGCGAGAGAAGCCAGTCTGGTGAGAAGCTGCATCACAGAAGAGCTGATAGCGTGTTAGTGAAACTACATCAACACACAGCAGGGTGTGTGTCTCCTTTTGACCTTTTTAATCTTTGGGGTACCTGTAGTGGACGGGTCCTCCGTGCCGTCTCTTTTGCCCTTCCGTCCCGCAGAGCAGATAAAGGCATTGGAGTTTTGATGGGGGTTCAAGCTCTTGCTCGCTT
The DNA here is from genome assembly GCF_001515605.1 of Sinocyclocheilus anshuiensis. NCBI lineage: Eukaryota > Metazoa > Chordata > Actinopteri > Cypriniformes > Cyprinidae > Sinocyclocheilus > Sinocyclocheilus anshuiensis. The sequence continues at coordinate 1,055,223 of NW_015542453.1, forward strand.
CATCGTCACCGTCTCCAATGATCACCAGCTCTGCCCGAATCGAGCCCTCATAGCTCTGGCTGTCATCTTCGGCATTCTGGTATCCCATGAAGATCATGGTGACGGGCTCATCCGATGGCATGGCGTTCAGGACGCTGAGTTTGGAGTCCTCGGAGTAGGCCGAACACGGGCTGTGGTTTCTGATGTCACAATCCAAAAGTCGCATTCCCTGGTGGTTCTCTCTTTGGTTGTTATACTGTCCATGCGTGTGCCTTTCCCCTCTGTTTTGATAGTATTCGTCTGGTCTGTCACTGTAATTAGGCATTGGCAGGAGAGGAAGTCCATGACCCACGTTCTCTGGATAGCACACACCATCATTGTACACAAGCTCAGGCCATGCTGATAAGTCGACGCTATATGGATCTTGGTATCCGTTGGATTCGTGGCGCTCTCTGATTTTACTGGCCTCAGGGGAGAGGTTGTAGGGAACCTGATTGGATCTCTTCTTTTTCTCAGACGCCTGTCTCAGCAGCAGCTCGACCTCAACGGGACTGAGTTCATCCACTCCGTTCGCACCAGGCTGGTGGCCATCTGTACGCAGGGCGTAGACGGACTTCCGGCCATCGTCATAGACTTTGATGCCTTTCTGCTGGAGCTCTTGGGGAGAAATGGTGGAGGTGGAGAGGACTTGGCTTTCACCTGTGCGCAAGTCCTTCTGGACGTTAATTTCCATGGCGAACAAAGCTGTAAGACACAAATGGATTGTGTGTAATATGTTAGCATTACAGATTACAAGCTACCCTATTTAAAATGTAATAAGTAGTGTAACTATCTGATTACATTTGATTACTTTTATAAATTTCTAATGTTTTCAACTCTTAATAATTTTCAAACATTTAAAGCACCTTACAGTAGGACTCAACACTGATTACTGTCAGACTTTCAAAATCCTTCATCACTTGAATTGAGATTATAATCATTTAATTTTAAAGCGCAGCCACCACAAAATCAGACTTTAGCACTTTTTTACTTTGAGCTATGATACTGGTTTTGAAATTAAATATTTGCATAGTTATGACAGGAAACACTGGCATCTAACATTGCCTTGGGGGAAAAAAACTGTTAATCTTAAAAAATAAAGTATAAACATAAACCCAAATAGAAAATAAAACAGTTGAATAAGCATGTGCCCTCTGTCTAAACTCCTGAAACATTGGTGTCTCATATTTTAGAGCAGTCAATGCAATTTGGTAAAGAAATCAATTAAATCTGTGTGTGGGTGTGTGTGTGAAAAAATTCAGATGTAACCTCCTTTGTAATTGTTAACACTTTCATAAGTAACTGTAATTTAATTACGGTTTTTTTTCTCAGTAACAGTAACTGATTACAATTACATTTATTTTGTAATTAAATTACGTAATTTTGTTGTCATCCAAACCCCTTAGAATCTAAACAGTTTACTTAAAGGGGTCATATGATGCGATTTCAAGTTTTCCTTTCTCTTTGGAGTGTTACAAGCTGTTCGTGCATAGATAAGATCCCTGAAGTTGCAAAGACTGCCCTTTAAAATACACCCAAAAAATGTTTCAATTTAACACCACATTTGCATGTTCAAGATTATATGCTTTTGGTTAATGGGCACATGACAAATGAATCTTTGTTTAGTTAGATTTCTTTTGATTTTTTTAAAAACTGCTTTACAAATTATATTAATTTTCCATTTTTATAATTTAATTGAGTCATTATTGATTTTTATAATTTAATTGATTTTTTAATTAGCTTTAAAGGGTTAGTTCACCAAAAATGAAAATTAACCTGTGTTTTACTCACCCTCAAGCCATCCTAGGTGTATATGACTTTCTTCTTTCAGACGAATCCAGTCGGA
>NW_015542453.1:1061664-1089074 GCF_001515605.1 Sinocyclocheilus anshuiensis
GGGTGTTTCTGTTCAACAGTCCAAAACACGTTAAATAAAGCGCGCGCATCCGTAATAAAACGTGCCTAAAGGCCTCCTGAAGCGAATCCATGTGTTTTTGTAAGAAAAATATCCATATTTCAAACGTAATAAACACTTTTCTATCACTTCCGCTATCTGTCATACGCGGAAGCAGTTCCAGCGGTTGACGTAGGATGTATGCGTAGCGTGATTAGTGACAAACGCGGAGAGATAACAAAACAAAACGCCGGTCATGAATTAGAAGCACAAAACGAGGTTTTGTAAAGAAAAATGTCGGAGAGTTTCGATATAAGCCAAGAGGAGACTGGTTTTCCTTTGTTAAAGTAAGGACATTTTGCTTCCTTAAACTCGTGAGACTAGTATATCTCAGAGGCGTGAGCCATCCGCCGGAACGCTTCCGCATATGACAGTCAGCAGAAGTGAGAGAAAAGTGTTTATTACGTTTGAAATATGGATATTTTTCTCACAAAAACGCATGGATTCGCTACAGGAGGCCTTCATTACCCCCCCAGCCGTGTGAGGCACGTTTTATTATGATGCACACGCTTTATTTAACATATTTTGGACTGTTTAAGAGAAACACCCACCCACTACAATAATAACGATTGGAATAGCCAGGACAATTTTTAATATAACTCCGGTTGGATTTGTCTGAAAGAAGAAAGTCATATACACCTAGGATGCCTCGAGGGTGAGTAAAACACAGGCTAGTTTTAATTTTTGGGTGAACTAACCCTTTAAGCATCTCGTGAACTCCCAGGGATTTGTTAACCCCAGTTTGGGAAAGCCTGCATAAAATATTTATTTTGCTGTTCTACATTATATAAAATATTGAAAACAGTCTGTAGTCTTCTTTCAGTTTACCAGGTTTGGCTTGGTCGGTTTTTGCTTCAGTTTCCAGGTCTTGTTTCTTCCTCTGATTTATTAGGGTCATGCTGGGCTTTCGCATGTTTGGAATTGTTGAATGAATATAGATCGGTTCTGCAAAAAGAGTGAAAAGATGAATAAATATGGCAAAATGCATCACAACAATATGCTGGCAGTTTGTTTTATGGTCTGTACAGCATTGTGATGGAGTTTTACAGTATTTACCTGATGTGAAATCTGCATTCACTGCCTGTGGCGATACAAACAGAATCACATCCTATTATAAAGTCTATATAGTTCATCAAAGCAAAAAGCAGTTTTTGATCATTTTAATTAATTAGCCATATCAAAAACAATGTACCTTAATGATGTCCTCTGGAGACTTTTCAATGGCTTTGAGCCTCTTTAGAATCAGCCCCTCATTTGTTGAGATGTTCATTTCCTCTCTCTCCAACGCTTCAATCTCTTTCTCTATCCTACAGAGAATTTGTTACAATAATTGTTTAAATAAGACTTTCTAAATATGCAGTCCTCAAGAGTTCTCCTGGCACACACACACACACACAGATTGACCTCTATTCCCGGGTCAAGTCACACAAGAGTGCCATCCCTGACAAATCACCTGTCACTTTGTTTGCACTTTTTGTTGCATAGACATGCTAGACCCAAGAAGCAATGAGTTGTTAAAAGGTTATGAAAGCAATATAAACAAATATTTAATAACAGACATTTGAATTTACTCATACGACTGATGTTCAGTCAGAATCAGTCATCAGTCTGAATCATTTAACACACTCTCTAATAATGAAACCGACAGCAATATATGTGCTAGGGTGCGACCTGCATGTAGCAGCCTTTCAAGGACACTGGAACAGCTTTTTTTAGCATCCTTCTCTGACTTCATTGCTACTACAAAGCAATGCAGTTACAAAGCATTGCACATCTCTTGCCTCATACTTCACTCGAATAGATTTCATTACGGCACCACTGGACAAATGATATTAGCTGAGAAGCATCACACCAGCCCTGAAGTTCTTTGAGTTAAATACAAAAGACCTTTAAGAGATTAAACTCTTAACACAATGATCAGATTTAAAATGCATTCAGCAGATTTCAGTGCACCTGATTTGCTACGATAATCTCAATAAATTAACTGGCAGTCCTAAATAGCAAAATGGTTTAGATCACATAGTCACTGGCTTAAATATAGTGTAAATAATGCTACAATAAATAAATGTAACTTTATTCTTTCATCTTACCGATGTATGGTGCTCTTGAGGTGCTTAGTTTGTTGTGCATCTTCAAGAGCTTTTTGTGTTTCCTGTGCATTACTGCTGTTCACCCCTTCCATGAGCCACAGATCTCTCATGGATCTTTTCTAAGAAAGACATATAGAGATGCTTCAAATCCCAGACCATAACAATTCTGAAAAATGCTGATGAACAGGAAACTATACTTCTAACATCAAGAAGGTACCTTGACATGTTGAAGCTTTAGTTTCTCTCTGTCAATCTCAAGCCGTTTGTGGGCAATTTCTTCTTGGATTTTTTTCTTATTCTGTGGAAAAATGAACTTAAGAATTTATATAGAGACATAGAACTAGCATAGCTATGCAAGTGGTTGCAATACAGTTGTTGCAAATTCCAGAGCCTTGAAATAAGTAGACAATCCCATGTGGTTACCGTAATAGCTTGAAGGCGCTCCTTTAAGAGTTCTGCTTCTTCCATCCTGCCTCTGGAGAATAAAAAAAGAACCATTTATCCTTTATATGACACTACAAAATCATCACTAATACTAGTAGGGCTGTATTTTGAGATCTGTCTAATGTCTCAAAGGGTTGTTGGGTGATATGTAAGTCAAACTCCATACAGTGACACTGATATTTGGCTACTTGATTTAAACTTGCCTTCTGCTTTCTAAACATCACTGCGGTTCCATGAATAGCAGCAGTGGTAAAACAGTCTCTGCAATGCCATAAATAATAAATATCATAAATAATCTGCCTGACAGGGTTTGGTTGCCCGTGTCTGAGTGTGTGACCCCTTGTAGACGCTGCCGGGTTCCATAGACATCCAAGTAAGGCCTTAGGCTAGAACTTGCCCCTTGAAGCAGCTTCATGCTTCATTCACCCGATTTCCAGTGTAAAGTCAAAATGTATCAAAGACTTCTGCTTTCCTGTCCCAAACCTATCTTCAGTAACAAAAGGGCCATTTGGCATTCCCGAAGGCACAGAAGGGCTGATATCGATCAAGGCCTGTAGGCCAACATGTGTATACATCGGGGGTCTGCTAATTGTCACACCTTTTGCCCAGTGGTGAAGTTGTAATCTGCTGATTGGTCAGTTTGAATGTCTCACATTTGGTTTTTAGTCACATGGTCAAGGAAGGGATAAAATTAATTGTTCATGTTTTACCATCCTTCATCTATTTTGTAACTAATTAAACTGTAACCATGACAAAATATTGTTATTAAACCCTTTCAATTATTACTTATGTGCTAACTAGTCTTAATTCAACATTAACTTTGAAGTGCTACCTATTGCAATACAATATAGTCACTCAATAGCAACGCTCTCCCACATATTTAGCTATTCTAACTGCGCTTATTTCCGTCGTTGGTATAAGTGGCAGTGGGTGGTAATAGGCTAGAAATGTACAGTTTTATACCATCGTGCTGATAACGTTTCTTTAGTCATTCGGCAATCCTACAGCCTGAACCACCATAGGGAAACCATCCTTACAAGCTCAGAGAACGTGCATGAAGGTTAAGGAACGATTCAAATCTCGGGAGACCTCTCAGGGTGAGAAATGAGTAGTTCGCACCTGGCCAGAGGATAGGGAGCATGTCGCGAAGCATGTACTCAGAAGAGTACTAGCCCACGAGAAGGACCCGCAGGTCCTGAGACAGGTTCTGATGTCCTGAGACAGGTCCGCATCGAATACACAAGAACTAGCAGTAGAGTAGATAAAAATGGATCATACTCACCAACTATGGCTCCCGCGCATGACTCAGGCTCATGGATATAGGCTGGAGGCGAAGTCCGAAGCCTGGACCTTTGTGGAATAAATGATTTAAAGGCAGCCGAGCGCGTCTTGGCCTCCTTAAACTTCACGACCACTGTCTCGACGGAAGTGCCGAAAAGCTCAGAAAGGGAAACCGGCGCATCAAGAAGAAAGCCCTTCTCTTTTGACCCGATATCCACCAGACTCACCCACAGATGTCTCTACGTAACCACCATGCCCACCATGGATCTGCCAATGGCAGTGGCGGCCTGCTTAGTGGCACGGAGAGCAAGATCCGTGGTGCAACGCAACTCAGCCACCTTATCAGGGGATAGACCCTGCCTTTATCCAGCTTACAGCCTGAACCACCGTAGGGAAACCATCCTTACACCAGTTAAATATCTCTTACAATAGGCCAGATGTGACCTCCTGTGATTGTCACATCAGCTGTAATGCAGGAATATGAAACAATATTGTAAAGTTACAAGCAAAGCAATGAATGGCTCAGTGCTTCCTACAAAATTCTTTATCAGCATGTATAATTTTATCTAGGTTCACTGTTGTTGCTTAAATTATCATTGACATGAATGGACATAATGCTGACTTGATTAAGTGAGTCTTTCTGACCTCATAAAGCTACAAAGGTTGTTTTTATATGTTGATTTTTGCAAGCAACCACAAAGACAACAAAATTGAACGACATGCTGTCTTTGTTTTATTTTGCACTAGGGTCAAATATGGATTTTTTTTTTTTTGCCACGATTATGTAGATTTAGCAGTACAGGAAACACTGCAATGGATTATCATATAGAATACATTTTAATTCACCTCATCTACTTTTGATCTACTTACCTACTTCTACACTTAGGCATATCTTTGCTAAAGATACTTCAGTTTTAGGTTTTAAACCAATACAAGTACTTGTCTAGAAGACTGCAGGGCCGGTGTCTGTGGGTCCCCAGGCTGCTTTTTCTCCCCAGGAAATGTGAGACCGACTCCAGACTTCCTGTCCCATGTTTCATACATAGACAGTATCCAGTGCTGACTCAACACAACCCTGCTCATCTGCTTTAGATATAAGGCTGCTCACTGCCCGGTTTATTAACATACTAAAAAACTGTCAAGGATAGTTGCTTAGCATTTGCCTGTATAATAAAATGAAATGTATATAAAATTACTGTCCAAAAACCTTTCCAGGAGAGACATCATTTATTTTGATCTCATTGGTAATTTCAATTAATACCAAAGCATCATCTACAGATCTGTGGATGTTGGTAAACCCTTATGCTCCAGAATTCCACTAGACTCAGGAACAATCCAAAAATAACCAGGGGTACATTGCCTAATAAATCCGACACAGTGGCACACCAAACCATTGGGTCGCTTTTTTCCCTGACACAAAACCCCACAAAGTTTTCAGAAATTAATGCAATATAAGGGCCAGAGAAAAAAAACGGCAAAACAAAAGTGAAAGAATAAAATGAGGAATTAATCAGATTATTAATAAATACCCTCTTTTTGAAAACTGACATGGTGAGGGCATGGTCTAAAACCCAGTAGAACTCATGCAAATTTAACCAGATTGCACTGCATTTTACTGTGTAACTAGTGAAAAAGGCACAAAAATTAATTCTTACAGATGAAGTTACATCTGACAGTTTTATAGAAAAAGCACATATTCAAAGCAAACTGAACAAGCTGATTGGCAGATAACATCTTATATGATAAGTTGTTTCTGGGGTTGAACACTACATGCTTTGCAAGCCTCTCCTGCACATGGTCAGTTTTCCTGTCAGTTTTATCCTAGAGGAAGTTTCTCTCTAATCTCCTCTAATCTGATCACCAGTCAGTTAAAATGTAAATCTCTTGTGGCATCTGCTCCCATAACAATATCCTGACTAGACAAACATCCAGGAATTGTACACTTATTATATTTGAATGCAGATATTGGACATCTTAAACTTTATAAAACTATGCAATATTTTATCCAAAATTCATCAATATATGAAAAACAACTGTTTGTTACATTTTTGTGAGCATGCAAGGTGTGTTCACGCGTGTAAAAACATAGAAAATGGGGCCTGAGTTGCAATTCAATTAGTTTTAAAATGTCACTGAATATTTTAATGACCAACTCTTTTGAATGACTTCTTAAAATAATAAGTGAAAGTTTAAACCCTCACTTTTCCCCAAACTAAATGTCACCCAATCCACAGACAGGTTTCCGAGACCATCGATTCACGTGCAAATGAACTCTACAAAACTTTAGACAAATCTTCAGCAGGTTATGGGATCAGTTAATTGACCTTCACACTATGTTGTATTTGTATCTTCACTAAGCAAAGTAAAACGGCAGAAAACACACTTACCGGGCGGCTGAAGACGAACGGATATCCAGAAGGGTTTTGTGAGTTAACGCGCAGCCATCAAACGGCTCTCATTTAGGCGCGCGCAGGTGCTGTAGGCAAGACTGACAGTCCTCCCTTGAGCCAATGAAATGCCAGTGAGCTTCAGTTATTCAGTCTCTATAGTCTCATCAGTGAATGACGACAGCCCACACCCTTTTAAGCTTGTGACAATTTATGCCTCTGTGTTTGTTATATGTGGAGATTGCATTTTCTTGGAAGAAAACACACCATAATAAAATGCTGAAAAAGTATTTTTTAATTAATACACCTTCTAATTGTCTAACTGTCCAAATACAGACATTAAAAAATAAATAAATAATGATAATAGTAATAATATTAATAAAAACATAGGAACTACATTTTGAGAAAAGTGAGTTTTGACTAAAATCCAAATATGATCTGTCCTGTGAGTGAGAGATACAATAGGATAGGTTCTTGTTCTTGTTCAATGTTCTTTTAATCTAGTTTAGTTTAATATGAAACCTTTTTACTGGGCTTTAGGGTGTACAGAAATGTATCTTCATTCAAAACATCATTAGGCTATACACTCCAGAGCTGCTTTCTGAGTAGAGAAAAACAGTGTCACAAATCATTTTGACGTGAGGCGACTCACAAGCTGCAGTCAAGTGTCAGACATTCCTACATGCATACTTCTGTTTATTCTCACTAGCCATAGAAAATGAGACCCACAGCAGGACGGGACATTCCTACTGCTGCATCTAATGAAGAGAATGAAGAATGCTGAGATCTTTCATGAACTTCCCAGCTCAAATTGATATCCTTCACAATGCTATCCTTTAACAGTGGTTTTTATTTACTAATTTAAACTAATAAAAATGTAGCCAATTCACCAAAAGAATAAAAAAAAATATTCAAGAGCATGCACTTTTGTGTTCAGGACAGACGCTGCAAATGTAAAAGAAAATGACACAAGCCTCCCTACAGTATAGCATCTGTCATACTTTCTGCTTCCTGCTCAAATGACACATGCTTTTAGATATTTAGGGTGTGTGAGGTGGGGCATTCACAGGCTCGTGCCCTACTGACAGCTGAGGTCACCCAGTGCTTTTACAGAGACCTCCAGAAAAAACAGCAATGGTCATCAGACTGCAAACCTGCTTCATAGCATACTGATAACAAATGTTACCATTGTTTGTTGTAAAGGTTAAGATAGAAACTCTTCATTTTAGATGTTGGTTAATTTGGTTACTTGTCATTTAACTGTTTTTTTTGTTTTTTTTGAGGTAACATGAAATATATCTAATACAATATCTGCCAGTGTTGCTCTTATACTGTAAAACTGTATATGCATGAATGAATCGGGTTTTCAAAATGAAATTATAATATGGTAAAATTATTATAATAATAATATATCATTATTATAATATTAAATTCGAATGAATGAATATTTGATGGATGAATAAATAGTTCTAATACAAGATTCACTGATCAGATCAGTCGTGGCAGACTAGGTCTATTCTTTACTGATGTCTAGAGATGAGACCTCTTGTTCTATCACTTTTAATCCTCTAAATTTCTACAGAATTCAAGGCCTATTACTACTTTTTGTCCTTGTGACAGAATGCACCTTTACATCTGCTATGTGGCATCCAAGAAGGCACTTAACCCACTTTTCTGTCCTAATCCAATTAGGCTGTCACTCTTCCCACAGGGTATTGATCAGACAAGTGGAGTGTGTTAGTGTGTGTTCAAAGGTGACGTGATCCTCAAACTCAATTCAAGCCCTTAGGAACTGTATTTCCCATGTGTGTAAGTGTGTGTGTGCCTGGTATTTACCACGTTATGAGGACCAAATGTCCCCACAAGGAAACCAGTAAATTTTCACCTTGTGTGGACATTTTTTGGTCCACATGAGGAAACTTTTAAATCACAGAATGAAGTTTTTAGAAAATCTAAAATAGCAGAAAGTTTTGTGTGAGGGGTAGTGTTAGGGTAAGGGGATAGAAAATACAGTTTGTACAGTATAAAAACCATTACACCTTTGAAATGTCCCCATAAAAATGGAAACGTGTGTGTGAAATGTATGTATAAACTATATTTGATCATATCAGTTCAACTTAGATTTAAGTCCATTTACGTTCTGTGCACCTTGTAATATTGCAGTGTTTCTAATCTGCCATTTATGATAAGCATACAGTGTAATATTTTCCCACAACCTGTCATTTTTAACTCATAAATCTGTGGGTGCCACATGTTACACAGCAGAAAGGCATTTGTTGGGTTCTTGTGAGACAACCAAGGTCTGGTCATCCCCATAAAAATGGACATCTGATTTTCGAGCTCTGTTGTCAAGTCATGCAAGATGACTTCAGTGAGCCCTTGCTTCTCAAGAACATTTTGTGATGTAACACTTAGAAGGAACAGAACAGTGACAGGAATGTAATGAGAGGTGAGGAAGTGCTTTTTATATAGTTTAAGTGGATATTCTAAAACTGAACTTTTTTTTCTTTCTGGTGAGTCACAAAATCTGACACAGGGCAGTGTGATTAAAAAAAAAATCTGATTATTCTGAAGTGTTACCCATATTCAAACAGCAAATGAGAATAAGGCAAACCTAAAAGCTGTTGTTCATTGTTATTTTTATTGCCATGGACACCCCATTCTAGCATTCTAGCAGCCTGTCATTAGTCACTCACAGTGAACTCGACATCGACAGACTGAGTTCGGTACATTAACATTGGCACTACTTTTAGAAGAAAATAAATGTGCATTTAATATCTAAAGCCTGTAAGTGACCTTTAATTTATTTGCCCTGATTGCTGCATGATATGCTTACTGGAACATAATCTTTTTCTTGCTTCAATAGTGACAGAGTTCCCGTGTTATATGTAGGACAGTCTCATTTCTTCCAATCCTAAAAAAAAAAAAACAGTAGGGGAGATCTTTAGCATTAATAGACTTATAATGAGAAAGACTATATTACAATATCAAATTTAATGCAAGAGTGTTGCAGTTGGCCCCATTATGTAACAGTACTTGGAGATATAGAATTATAAACAGTTTGAAGTTAAAATGTCTAAATTATGAATTTGTTTAGTACAAACATGCAGCTTTTCACTTCACAAGACTTTAATTGATGGACTAGATTACTTGTGAATTGGACCTTAAAATAAAGTGTGACCATAATGATAATAGGGACCAATTCTCACTATTAATTAGTTGCCTATTAGCATGCCTATTAATAACATATTGACTGTTTATTAGTACTTATAAAGCACATATTCTGCATGACCATATTCTACATCCCTAATCCGGCCCAATACCTACATTTAACAGCTACCTTACTAACTATTAATAAGCAGCAAATTAGGAGTTTATTGAGGCAAAAGTCGTAGTTAATGGTTTGTTAATGGCTAGAAATTGGACCTTAAAATGTGTGACGTATAATAATAATAATTTGTATATCTCAGGAAAATGTCCCAGTTGAAAATATTTTATGAATGTAATTCATAAATTGTGCTTTATTCAAAGTTCCAGTAGATGGCACTGCTCTGCATCAGATGCCCGAACCAGGTGGATCGCTCAAAAAGTAAAGAAAAATCAGCAGCATATCTACTACACTGACAGTGTTGTTCTCCATAGCACTCTGGTGACTCAATTCAGCAATAGCATCATGGAAATAAAATGTCCCACATACTGAAAGTGTGTTGACCTTACAAAATTTGATATAAGAGCTTGTAGTTTTGAATAGCTGCTTCACTCCACTGATGTATCAAGAGCTATTCTTTGCAGCATTTTCATGGTGTGGATATACTGTAGGAAATCAGGCACGACTACAATACAATCATGTGATGGCACCTTCAACAAAAAGGTCCTCACCTTGTCATTCAGTCTGTCCAGACTCATTTGAGCTTAAAAATAACAATGGATTTGCTTTACCACCGGAACAGACGGTTTTAATATGCTAATGCCTCTGATGTAGCCTTAATCACACACTCCAGTTTGCTTTAAACAAAGGTTTTGGGGCAGCGCCAATGACAATAACAAACTTACGCCTGCCTACCTTCACATATGCACACTTACACACTCAGACACACACCAAAAACATGCCTACTGATATCAGCACAAACAATACATGCCAAAACGTGCATGCTAATTTTGAATGTATGAATGCATAATTAAGTGTTTTCTTAATAATTCAAATGTATACTGTACATATTAAAAGATTAATCTGCAATATGCAGGGATGTGACTGTATTTGGGCTGTGCTGTGTCAAGCTGAGTCGTCTATCGCAGTGAATGACGCTCTAGTTGCTTCAGTGGCATGGTTGCTATGGTGAATTTTCACATGGGCAATGGTGGATTGCATGTTCTCTAGTGCCCTCCACAGTATGTCATGCAGCTATGAAAATGCTTTGGAAAAAAGAAACAGTCTTTTATGCCTCTCTCTCTGTAAACATGATTCCAGCACTTTGGTTTTCTCTGCTCCTGAATCTCAATTATAAAGACAGATTATATGAACATTATTCATAATCACACAAGATTAGAGAGATGTAATTGCAAACGGAAATGTAATTGATTTATTTTTATGGATATTGTATAGATGTTATAGTGTGTCACACTAATTGGTAAGTATGGGATGTATTGATTGAAAACCAGCATGCAGTGACCTGTGAAATGTCACATCTGCAAAGTTGCATATGGTATCCTTATTCGCATATTTCTTGAGTCGGCGTGTCAAATTGTGTCGTATTGGTTCAGATTTCCATCAGTAAACTATCAAACCAGAAACCCATTTAAGAGTCAATTACAAAAAACACATTGATATAGAAAGTGCTGTTGTCATGTTGCATACATATTATATAAACTTTGTGTTGCATTTCAAGCCTGGTATATAATAACATGCATAGAGAGTCATATTACAGGTTTTTACAATTGCTTAAGCACAATTTTAAAATCAAGGCTCATTTTGTCAAAACACAACACACAATTCACAGATCCACACACACAAAGCAGCAGAACACCTCGGATCTTTTGCAAAATTAAACACTAAATTCAAAACTTTCCATTAATTTAACAAAACCCAACGTTGACACTGTATGGAACATACACTCTAAAAAATGCTGGGTTGTTTCAACCCAATTTTGGGTCAAATATGGACTAACCCAACTGTTGGGTTACAGTTTTTCTCGATTCAGAAACACAATTTCTGAAACCTTGCTCCAGTTTCTGAAAACATTAAACACAAAACCTCATCTTCAAGCACTATTTAAAAAACCTCTGACTCCTCGGTTCATACATTCTGATTCTGTTTGATTAATTTACACACTGCTGTGCTCAATCTTAAACACTTGTAACTTTTATATTTTTCTAATGATATAGTCTGGGTTTGATTTTTTTCAGATATATTGTTAGAGTAAAGTACATGAATATATTGACAAAAACACACACACACACACACACACACACACACACACACACACACGCGACCAGTACTGTACATTGATGAAAATATTTATTTCTCACCACATTGTAAAACCATTCAATACATCCATGCTTTTCCAAAGGTTGCATTTTGCACTGAAAATCAGAACATATTCGAAATACAATATAGTACACAAACAAAAACACGTGGAGACAAAACAAAAGCATGAGTTTAAAGTAAAAAAAACAAAAAACAAAAAAAAAACAACCTAAGCATCATCTCTTCGCCTAGCTGGATCTGGCCATAGCACTTTATCCACATCACAGGCGATGTCCTCTCTCGCAAGACAGCGAGGGATGAATCTTCTTGAATGGCGAATCCATTCTTGCACAGACCCTGCTTCAATTAGGTCACAGGCCTCCTCCGTGGCTTGAATGAGGGGTTATCCTGACATAGGGCTGGAGATCGTAAACTTTCCACCGCCATGCCGAAAAAAACTCTTCAATGGGGTTGAGGAAGGGAGAGTATGGTGGGAGGTATTGGAGAGAAAATTGCGGATGATCATGAAACCAGTTTTGGACCAGAGCAGATCGGTGGAAAGATACATTGTCCCAGATGACAATGGATCTCATCTGCTCTGCATCCATTTCTTCTTCTGCTGTGACAATGTTGTGAAGTCTGTCTAAAAATGTGAGAATGTGGGCCATGTTGTAAGGACCTAAAATGGCATGGCGGTGGAGGATCCCATTCTGCGTGATTGCAGCACAAATTGTGATGTTGCCTCCACGTTGGCCCGGGACATTCAAAATAGCTCTATGGCCAATGATGTTTCTCCCTCTTCTTACTTTAGTCAGGTTAAACCCAGCCTCTTCTATGAAGATAAGTTCATGTGGGATTGGATCAGCATCAATTAGCAAAACTCTCTGAAATGTGTAAAAATGTTCCGTGTGCAGTGGACAATACTGAAGTGTACATTACTTACCTCCACATATTCATGCCCTTTTACTCTTTCAGAATTTCTTTCAAATGGCACTCGGTAGATTTGTTTCATCTGTATGTGATGTTTAAGGATTCGCCCCAGTGTTGATAGAGAGGTAAACTCACATGTTGCCTTTTTATAGTGCTTACACCTGATCGTTGAGTTTACAGTTAAGCACCTAAGTGTTTGCACACCTGACAGTCATGTTTAATCAATTGGTTTATAGAGGTGGTATTTTGGAAAGCAGTGTCTTGAAATGGCAAAGAAGTGACATTATGTTAGATTTCTGTGTCTAATGTAGAAAAGTGTGTTTAGTGTTTTGCAAAACAATGTGTGTAGTGTCTTGCAAAAAGTGTGAAGCTGAGAATGTGCTTATAGTTGTGCAGATCTGGGCTGAGGTTTTGCTCCTCGAGTGTACGGTTTTAGTAACTGTGTGTTATTTTCAATTTTAGTGTGTAAGCAATCGTAAACAACTGTAATGCATTAACTGTACATGGGTTACATTAAAATAGTCCTTATTTATTACAGTCACTACAGTTTTTATAAATTTTCTTCTTATTATTTTTAAATCTCTTATGCTCACCAAGGCTGCATGTATTTGATAAAATTTACAATTTGAAATAACAGTTTTCTATTTGAATATAGTTTCATTTGTCATTTATTCCTGTGATGTCAAAGCTGAATTTTCAGCAGCCATTACGCCAGTCTTTAGTGTCAAATTATCCTTCAGAAATCATTCTAATATGCTGATTTGCTGCTCAAGAATCATTCATTATTATTATCAATGTTGAAAACAGTTTGTGCTGCTTAATTTATTTATGGAAATGGTGATATTTTTTTCAGGGTTTTTTGATAAATAGAAATTTCAAAAGAATAGCATTTATTTGAAATAGTTTTGTATACATTATAAATATTTTATAACACTGTAAATATCTTTACTGCCAATTTTAATCAATTTAATGTGTCCTTGCTGAATAATAGTATTAATTTCGTCAGTGTACATTTCTTGTATGGTGCTTTTATTTTCACATAATACATTTTAGCAATACATTTGATGACAAAAAAATTGCTGCGCTTCAGTTGAACTTGTTAACTTTCCCCCCTTTTTTTTTAAACCTGTTGTAACATTTTTGTTCATGCCCCTCCCCCAAAAACTTTGAGATCAAACAATAATTGGGGGACTCCCTGCAGTACCTCCATGGACCCCTGTGAAGACTGCTGGTTTATTCAACCATACAACCATGCATGCTTGCAGATGCAAGAGTCTTTCAGCCAAGTAGACACTAGCACACAATGTAAGTTCTTCATTCAAAGATTCTGTCCCTGTCAGGACGGTGCTTAATGACTGTCATTCATGGATGAGCTGCCTGAAGATGATTGGGGGTCTCAACAGGCCGTGTCCTGTCTCATCAGTCTCCTGCAGTCTCAGGGTATCATTGCCACTTCATCCACTTTCTGTCTATTATACAAGAGGGTCATCAAGTTTACAAAGTTGGAAAAATCTGAATGTTCTTAGATGAGCTCATATTGCAGAAATATAATTTTTTTGTCCCCACATTTATTTATAAAAATTATTCCCGATTCGGGCCCGATACTGAGCCCCTGTACTCGTACTCGTTAAAATGCCCCAATACCAAACGCCGATACCACACAGCATGTGATAAGTGCCATATTCAGACAAAGAAACACCGACAACAGAACAACAGACAGCAGAATGGAGTTAAGGATGTCTACTACGAAGTATATGTATGCAATGAATATAATGTTAAACATTCAGTATTAACGCCTGTATAGCTGATGTGCGCGAGCTGATAAACAAAGCTTATTTTCAACCATAGGCATACACGACTTTCTGGCGAAAGTGAAACTAGCAACTTGTGTGAAATGCGCTAGGCTCTACTATTCTGCATCAGTACAAATACGTGCACGCGTTGCGTGTTTTGCTTGCTTGAGTGTTTCTGCATTATATGAGTGGCTTTGGAAGTTCTTGTCATATTTTATTAACATTGTCTAAACTATAGCAAATAAACTGTGATAATGTGACACATGTTGAAGGTGTCTGAATAAATTTTGGTTTGACTGTATCTATTGCATCCCTAGTAAAAATAATTTTACAATTTAAAATTTTTATTATATTTTAAGATTTAATTTATTCTTGTGATATCAAAGCTAAATTTTCACCAACCATTACTCCAGTCTTCAGTGTCACATGATCCTTCATAAATCATTTTAATATGCTGATTCGCTGCTCAAGAAACATTTCTTTTAATTGTTAGTGTTAAAACAGTTGCTTAATATTTGTGGAAATCTTGTGATACATGTTGTTTTAGAATTTTTTGATGAATAGAAATGTATAAATACCTTTACTGTCACTTTTGAGCAATGTAACGTATCTAATAATATTTGCTTGATAAAAGTATTAATTTTGACTGGTAATGTAAATCGAGTTGTATGAACAACAGAAGCTCTCCCTTTGTGTTTCACAGAATAATAAAAAATAATACAAAACTGAAAAGACATGGAAATGACTAAGCAATAAAAAACGTTTTATATAATTGAAAGCTTTATATCTATTTTTCCGTGGGAATTGCAGCCCTTGTGGGTTTGAAATCTTCCATCACAGCCTGTAACACACACTTACTTTACCACTCAATCCAAACTCTTCTGACTCTTATCCAGGCCAAGGCGTAACTTCCTACATACAGGCTTCTGCCAGTTCTGTGCGGCCCAGCAGGGCGGAGGCTAAGAAATGTTTTTTTCTGTTGTTGTTGCAAAAAGGCTGCTGCACGTTCACATGCATGAGAACAGTTTCTTCCCCTGCAGGCATAGAAACTGCCTGCCAATGTCTCTTCAACATTGCATACAGAGGGTCTGCACAGAAACAAAACATGACACATAAACCAATAACTAGAGTATTTGTCATTCACCTTCAAATTTATATGCTTGCTAAGGGTGGATTTAGTTTGTTGTAAACGGATTTATAAGTACTCTGGGGTATTGGAGTAAACACTGTCCACATTAGCTAACAATAAGTCTATAGTACTCTTAGCTCTTTTGAACATATTTACAAAGTTTACAGCCACAGAATTGCCCTCAAAATCAGTGTGGAAATGTGGGGAAAAAACACATACAGTATTCCATTGTAGCTTATATACAACACATTTTAATAAAATAGTTCACCTGAAATGAACATTTGTGGACATTTTACATACCCTCAAGCCATCCAAGATGTAGATGTGTTTTTTGTTAATTGGAACAGATTTGGAGAAAAATGTAACATTATATCACTTGTTCATCAATGGATCCTCTGCAGTGAATGGGTGCCGTCAGAATGAGAGTCTAAACAGCTGAAAAAAACATTACAGTAATACACAAGAAATCCACAGGACTCCAGTACATCAGAAAAATTAACGTCTTATGAAGTGAAAAGCTAAGTGTTTGTAATAAACAAATCCTTCATTAAGGCATTTTACCTTTAAACCATCCCTTCTGGCCAAAATATCAGTTTATAATCCACAATAACAGATTTGGAGAAAAATGTAACATTATATCACTTGTTCATCAATGGATCCTCTGCAGTGAATGGGTGCCGTCAGAATGAGAGTCTAAACAGCTGGGAAAAAAAACAACATTACAGTAATACACAAGAAATCTACAGGACTCCAGTACATCAATCAATGTCTTATGAAGTGAAAAGCTAAGTGTTTGTAATAAACAAATCCTTCATTAAGGCATTTTACCTTTAAACCATCACTTCTGGCCAGAATATGAGTTTATAATCCACAATAACGCTTCCTCCAGTGAAAAAGTCCATCCCCTGTTGTCCTCTCACATAAAAATCCACAATCATATGTGTAAAGAGTGCTTGATTTATGCATATTTCAACCCTTATTCAAGAAGATGATTTTTTTGTTTTTACTGGAGAAAGCAGATAGAGGACATATTTTAGCTGAAAGCAACAGCTTTAAGTTAAAAATGTTATTATGACGTATTTGTATATTACAAACACACAGCGTTTCACTTCAGTTTCCACTTGTATTTATTCACTTGTTTATTGTGATATTTTTATCACCTGTTTTTCAGCTTTCATTCTGACGGCACCCTTTTACTGCAGAGGATCCAATGGTGAGCAAGTGATGCAATGCTAAATTTGTCCAAATCTGTTTTGATGAAGAAACAAACTTATTTACATATTGGATGGGCTGAGGGTGAGTAAGTTTTCAGCAAATTTCATAAATAGTTTTAACCAAACGAATCCTTTAACAATGCGGATTAGCATGCTTTAGTAAACTGTTGGGGTACTTGGACTAGGGACTTGGATTCAGACTGCAATTATGATTGAATTTGGACTCGGATGGACTCAGACCTTGACATTTTGGATGCAGAAAGTTTTTTTTTAGAGTAGCCTACAGAAGAATCCACATCACGTGTTACATGAAAGATTAAAAAAACATTGTAACAATATAAAATTAAGATAAAAAAAGACAAATGTCTCCAACTCAAACTCATTTGGTTAAAGAATAGGACTCAACAAGGTGGACTCAGACCCAACACTAGTAAACAGCTAGATATTTTGTTGCATTCCCAAAGCCTCTGTGAATCACTAGTTTGAGGTGTTTCAGCTGAAATGACACACTGCTATGAACTTTCAGCTATGAAGTTACGTTTTAAAGCCTAAGAAAAATGCGAAACAGACATATCAACAAAAACAGATGCCCAGGGTGAAAAGAGTAAAGGGACTGTTGATCTGACAAAAAAGGTGAAAAGCAGACAAAACTCAGTGATGTGAATGAACTTGTATCTGTTCTGAGAACATGGTGCTCACTACACACTGTACACTGAGGTGAGAAGCATATAAAGCAGCAGGATTGATCTATCCACTGAGGAAGGTGAGGAAAACAGGCCTGCAGCAGAATGAATGAGACTGAATGATGATGTCCACTACTTCATTACCAGCACATTTGCTTTTGGATGGGCTCAATAAATTCACAGGCAGACAGCAGCCAGACTGGAGTCGAGGGAGGTGTTTGGAAGCACTCCTGCAGTATTTCTGCTGGTAAACCGGTGTCATTAGCTGTTTATCTGATTGATTTTTTCAGCAGTTCAACAGTAATGGGTCAACCAGCCAAACACTCACATGTTATCAGAAAAAAACGTTCTGCTGTTCACTCAAACCTGTTGTAACTCAACTCACTCAACTTTCTCTCTTTTTAAAGAACTTTATGCCTGCATTACACTTAACATATACATTCATGAACTTCCCCAAGCAAGATGAATTCCCCAATCCTTGCCCTCTTGATTTTTACAGAGGGAGTGAATCTACTAAAACACTTCAAGCAGCTCCAGCTGTCAATAAGAACTTCATTTAGCAAGCTATAAAGTCAAAATTGAGAAATAAAGTTGCTGTTGTGAGATATAAGATCGTATTGTGAGCTATGAAGTCAAAATGATGAGAAATAAAGCTGCAACTGAGATATAAGGCCACATTTTGAGATATGAAGTCAAGATAATGAGAAATAAAGTTGCAATTATGAGACATTAGGTTACATTCTGAGATATAAAGACAAAATTATGAGAAGTAAAGCTGCAATTATGAGATATAAAATCATACTATAAGATATAAATTCAAAATTAGATGAAATAAAGTTGCAGTTGTAAGATATTATGCTACATTGTGAGATAGAAAGTCCAAATTATGAAAAATAAAGTTGCAGTTGTGAGATATAAAGTCATAATGTTAGATATAAATTTAAAATTAGGAAAAAAAAGTTGTAAATGTGAGATATAGTCAAAATTAGGAGAAATAAAGTTGCAATTATGAGATATAAAGTCATAATTATGAGAAATAAAGTTGCAATTATGAGATATAAAGTCATATTTATGAGAAATAAAGTTGCAAATGTGAGATATAAGGTCACATTATAAGATATAAAGTCAAAATTATGAGAAATAAAGTTGCAATTGTGAGATATAAAATCCTATTGTGAGATATAAAATGAAATTTAAGAGAAATAAAGTTGCAGTTGTGAGATATAAAGTTGTATTGTGAGATATAAAGTAAAAATGATCAGAAATAAAGTTGCAAATGTGAGACATAAAGCCAAATTATGAGAAATAAAATTGCAATTGCGAGATATAGGGTTGTATTGTGAGGTTTAAAGTCAAAATGATCAGAAATAAAGTCACAATTGTGAAATACGAAGTCACATTGTGAGATTAGAGGCAGAAACAGGATTTCAAAAGCAACCAACCCATCAGCTCATGCCATATTTTGCACACAAAGAATATTGTCATCGTTAGAAAAGTGACTTGCTATTTCTTCTGCTCATGCTGTGAGGAACCATAAAGATTAAGCTAAATAGGAGCGATAAATTAATGCAGCATCCCAGGGGAAACATCTAGACCGATAACACTGCTACATCATCATCCACAGTCTCTCCTAGATTCACATGGGAAAGAATAATATTATAATAGCCAAACAACTTCATTTACATGCCAGGTTGTGCATGAATACAGTTTTACAACTTATCACTATTCCCAAGCAGCTCTTTGTGCCTCCCAGGGCGATCCCATTAAATTAGGAAAAACTCTGCAGGAAACAGAAATACAATTTGCTCATTCAGCTCGAGAAAGAGTTTTCATTTTGCGGTTAAACCCCAGGCTTACCATAATGGGCTGGCTTCCATTAAAAGTTCAGTTTTATTTGCCTGCCTCTATTGCCTTGCACTATAATGTGGTGCTGTAAGAGGAGGCATATACTGTAGACATACAAATATTCACTGGCTTGAGCTACAGTGTGTAAAATAATCTTCATCTGAGGATAAGTGTAGGCGTCCTGTCCTTCTGTTAACCTCAATATGTCTGCACAAGCTTTTTGCACCTTGCTTGCATCAAGCATGAGGGTATGAAGAGTGTCTAAAATAAATGTTATTTTTCAGATTCAGAAGCGGCACCGCCAAGGCCATCGGCTACACAATGCGCTCTCACACTCATCCAAGAGGGGGAAAAAGCATTGATTGGATACACTCTCGTTCTATCCAGAGTCTGCTGCGGAGTTGCCATGACAACCTTGCAGAGATGGCAAACTTGCAGTTCTTTGCCTCACAGATTCATCGTCTGGTGCTGGTTAAATAGGACAGTGTGTTGTCCTGTGTTGAGAGCACTGTGTGTGATGGACGGACCTGATGATGTTAGGTACATGCGCTTGATGTCTCTGCATATATCTGTTTATGAAGGTACATATGTGATTGTGGAAAAATACCTCTTTTTGAGGCATTATGTGGAGGTAGGAGGGCCTCAAAGCACACCTGAATTCAGTATTTATGTAACATCCTGTATACTTAGATGCCTTCATATGGTTGGATTTTTAAGGAAGCATGTGCAAATGTATTGCTGCCTTTGATATCCCACAAGTTCTGGCAGATGGTGGAAAAAAACAAAAAACAAATAGCATCTGATGAAGATGTTAAAAGCAAATTCACAAATATAATTTTTTCTTAAAGGGCACCTATTATGCCCCATTTGACAAGATGTAATATAAGTCCCAGGTGTCCCCAGAATGTGTCTGTGAAGTTTCAGCTCAAAATACCCCACAGATCCTTTATTATATCATTTTGAAAATGGATATATTGAGTGGAAGCAGAAACATGCTGTTTTTGTGCATGTATCTTTAAATGCAAATGAGCTGCTGCTCCTGCTATCTACCCTGTTAATATAAAATAAAAACTGAAAATCAGTCACTGCTCTTGAATGAATCATTTCTGTAGCTCTAATAAGAAGACATTTCTTACTTGAATGCTGCTTTTAAACGCTCTAGCATGAAGATAAACATGGCGGACTGTGTGTGGCTCACTCAGGGCGGGGTCTCTGCTAATATGGCATTGTCCGTCAACTGTTGTGGGTGGGGCTTGTAAATTTTTGACATCACTGCTTATGATTTAAGAGGATTAAAAAAAGGAGCGGGTGGATTTTCAAACACCACTTCAAACAACGTGTAAAAGTGAATTTTGGCATAATAGGTGCCCTTTAAAGGAAAATTCCGTCATTATTTACTCACCGTCATGTTGTTCCAAACCCACAAGACCCACAAAGTTATTCTTTGAAACACAAATGAAAGCAACTTTTTTTAAACACCCTTAGATTTTACCTTGAAATAGCAATTTCAAAATCATTCTGATGGTACACTGACTTAAAATAAAGTGAATGATTCTGTTTCCTTCTCACACTCCCCTCTAAACCTCTGATCTGGGAATATGTAAGTTTGGTACGAAATTCTGTGAAAAGGGCAGATTGTTTTATGGTAACAACAAATGCCTAGTTCTTTCATGAAACTCTAGATGGTGCAGGCTGATGGGTTCTTAACATAACTGATGATATTCACAGAGTAAAATGACTTGGTACAAGTTGATTGGTTCATGTTGCATACGCAGCCAATGAGCTTGCTGCTTTACATTTAAATGGCTGGTTAACATCCACTTGAGCATTTTGCAGTGCGCTTTCAGAGTTCGTCTGAAACCCTGCACCTTCCCCAGCTCCATCTGTGTAGATCTGTTATGGGTTATTTTATAAGCTATTTGTGCAGCAGCAGTATGTCTTAAAAACTAACAGCACTGTATCGTTGTATGCATTGGCAGTAGCAAGTTCCTAACTGTAAGGGGGGACAATAAACACAAAATTTCTCAAGAGCAATTTTTGAAGGGGACACAAATAATACAACCAAAATTGTACTTGTAATAATTTAATAATTTATGCATTTAGCAGACGCTTTTATCCAACTTAAAACATTTCTAAACTTAAAACGCTTTTTTGCGTTTATATTGTTTTACTACTTACAAAATTATTTTAAGTATATGTTCATTATATTATTTACAATACACAGAGTGGATTGTAATGATATTTTTATGGGGGACAACCCTCAGATTACGCCCCTGCCTGTACTTTCTTGCAGCAGCAGCAATAATTACAACTACAGCAATAACCAACAGCAGCAGCCATTCAGCAGCAGCAGCAGCGTAGCAGATCTATTCCACCAAGACCAAATACATCAAATATCCATTACCATGCTAAAATCATCAACAATGAGAGTTGTCATGATACAAATTCACATGTACAGCCAGAGATGGTCTCATTATTGGAAGATACCAAGGTCTACCAATAGAGTAATGGTCAAATTACTCCCATTAAAAAAAATACATAGAGTTACTTTAAGATATTTTTGATGAAATGTGAGAGGACTCTGTACCGTCATTAAAAGTTCAGGTAACTAAAACTAAAGGTGTCATAAGATGTATCCATATTAATTGAGCAGTTTAATCAATCATGAGAAAAAAAAAAAAGATACTGTCTAGACCAGTGTTTCCCAACCTTTTTTTAGTCGCGGCACCCTTTGGAAATTTTAACAAACTTGTGGCACCCTACAAAATAAATTGTCACAATATTTGAATTTCTAACTTCGATATGATAATTTGAAAAGTATAGATATTTGGTACAACAGGGAAGAACTGCAGAATATAATGTCATACAGATATTTTTAATATTATTAGTATTATTAGCAATCAGTAGGCTAATTTCTAATGAAGAGACCAATTTATATGACAGATTTGAATGTAGGCTTTTATACATATGTAAATATTATTTAATTACCATTATAACTAGCTACCTCACAAATTATTGCTCACCCAAGTGTTTTTTTAATTTTACAGTGGGGTAATTTTGGTGCAGTAGCACGAGATAGCTTGATTTCAAACTTTGAATTGAATAAAAAATGACAAGCAATTAATCGCAACATGAAAATTTGATACCGGCATATCCCTAATACTGTCACAATCTGTGCTGGGAGGAGCACGGAACAAGGAACAAGGAGTACATAAACAGTCTTTAATCCTTGGAAAGACAGGGGAATTACACAACATCCAACGAGTAGAACCGACCAAGGAAGACTGAACAAACAGGAACTTAAATACAAGGGATAACTACTAAACACAGGTGTCAGGAATCATAATAAAATTAAATGAGGACAGGAACATGACCAAATAAGGAAAAACAGGAACAGAAACAGGGGCAAAACAAGACACAGAACAGTCCAGAATCCTGACATATCGCCCCCCTCCTGGAAGGTGTGTCCTCGCACCATAGAACAACAGAGGAATGGGTGGGAACTGAGGAGTTGGTTCCGGAGGAGGACGGACACCCGGGAGGGGGCCGGCAGACAGAGTCCAGGGAGGTGACAAAGGAGGGAGGAGACAGGAGGAGCTTGGAGCAGGAAGAGTCCAGCTGGACCCAGGCCACAGCCATAATGACGGCCCACGGTGGTTAAAAATATTAAAAAATGATTTTTTACACAGCACCCCTAAACACTGGTCTAGACTTGTGCCGGTTTTCGGTATTGCGATATATCACGGTAATGAATAGGCACGATATTGTTATCGTGGGCTCTTCTAAATACCGTGAATAATTATATATTACAAGTTATTCAGAATTTTGAATGCACCTCGCACCATAGAACAACAGAGGAATGGGTGGGAACTGAGGAGTTGGTTCCGGAGGAGGACGGACACCCGGGAGGGGGCCGGCAGACAGAGTCCAGGGAGGTGACAAAGGAGGGAGGAGACAGGAGGAGCTTGGAGCAGGAAGAGTCCAGCTGGACCCAGGCCACAGCCATAATGACGGCCCACGGTGGAGCCGACGGAGGGAGGAGCCATGGAGGAGTGGCTGCCGACTCCAGGGGTCCAGCAGGGGGTGGTTGAATGCATTTTAAGAATACTTTTCCCATAAACTGGTCAAAATGCACAACCGCTGTATGCTGCGTGAAAGAGGCGTGTGCACTCTGATGTAAATAAGCGCGGACGACAAACACATGGCGGAACATGTGAGAGACGCTCTGGATGAAAGCGCTTTCACTCTCTGACAGCAGATGGCGCTAAACTGCAGGAATAGTAATAATAATAATAATAATAATAATAATTCATTTAAATGAAACCCTGTAAACAAAGCAGCTGCTCTACTTAGGCAGGAGTAGGTGGGAGGGCGGGCATTTGTGAGTCTCCGGGCATTCAGGGCTTAACTCTGGATTGGAAGCGCCCTCTAGGCTGAACACGGGAACAGGATGGCGCTCAGGAGAAGCGGACACTTGAGGGCGCTTACAAGGAGCTGGCACTGGAGGGCGCTGTCTAGGAGCGGGCACTGGAGGGTGTTCTGGACTGGATTCGGGGACTGGAGCCCTCTCCTCTTTGCTTTGGCACTTTCGCCGCGCCATACTCAGCTCACCCTCTGCTGCGGTGCAGGGGGCGGAGCTCCTCTCAGCGCTCACACTGTCCGCGACTTTCTTCCTCATGGCAGGCATTGTCGCCAGCTCTTGCACCTGGTCTGACGGCTTGGGCTCTACTTCCGGGGCGATCCTCCACTCAGTCACTCGGCATTGCGCGCTGTCGTAGATCGCGGCGGGAATTGGCTCTCCATCATCGGTGGGCTCGGACTTTAGCTCCGCACAGCGGGGAGATGGTGGGCTGGGCTCTGGGTCTGGAGTGGATCTGATGAGATCATCCACGGGGCAGGATGGCGATCCGTTTTTCGCCAGAGTCCACTCCACGAAGGCAGCGAATTCCGCTAGAAGACCATCTTCGGACGACGGCTCTCTGCACGTGGTGTTCAGGCTAGCGTCATAGAACGCGCAGAGCGCTTCGTCTGGATAGCCGGTAAGTTCTGTGAGGGCCACAAACAGTCTGGTATGGTTCTCGAGCGAGTGCTCCCCCTGCTCCAGCAGGAGGAGGAGGAATTCGGTGCGAAGGAGGGGATCCATAGAAACACAACGGAAACAAAACACTGAGGAAAAAAACACGGAAACAAAAACAGAGGGTAGACACACAGAGGTTACTGTTTTATTTCGGTTCTTCTGTCACGATCTGTGCTGGGAGGAGCGCGGAACGAGGAACAAGGAGACGTGGAGTACATAAACAGTCTTTAATCCTTGGAAAGACAGGGGAATTACACAACATACAACGAGTAGAACCGACCAAGGTAGACTGAACAAACAGGAACTTAAATACAAGGGATAATTACTAAACACAGGTGTCAGGAATCATAATCAAACTAAACGAGGACAGGAACATGACCAAATAAGGAAAAACAGAAACAGAAACAGGGGCAAAAGAAGACACAGAACAGTCCAGAATCCTGACAGATACATTAGATTTGTTATTATTTTTTATTATTTTATTTAGACTATAATTTACATATAAATACACAGAGCATATGGTAAATAGTAAAAAAATGTGGTAAACATGGAAGAACAAACCACATTGGCTCTCGTGCATCACACACACATAAGATATTGAGTGTTTACCATAACGTTTACCATATTTGATATGCTCTGATGTGTGTTGATCATATTGGACATAAATAAAAGCCTAAAATAAATCTGTTCATGATATAAAGCTATTGTATCTACACATGATTTGGATTAAACTACTTCATTCATATGGAATACTTTTACAATCATTCATTCATTCATTTGTAGGTTTTGGTTAACTGAACTTTTAATGAAGATCTACTTTTGATTAAAAAATAACCTGAAGTCTTATGGGTTTGGAACAACATGAGGGTGAGTAAATGATAAGGAATTTCTATTTTGAACTATTCTTTTAGGATTGCTGGTAAATTAGCATTGTAGTCAATAAATATTGCTTGGTTATGTCTAAAGCTCACTTGAATTTGTTTCTAGCTCATTAGATGTGACATAATGGTGCCTTGTAAACCAGCAACAAGTCACATTCTGTGTTATAAGACATCAAAAGAACAAAGAATATTTTCAGGCCGCTATTGTTGCATGTGAATACAGTCTAGAAGGAATGCAACACAAAATATAGTCCAAATGCAAAGTATAAGTAGAGGTCTGCTGTGCGACGACAGTCATGTCATCCCTCTCTGCTGGAGGAACCACCTTGACATCACCTTGACAGGTCATGCCTGACAGCCATAAAATGAACTTGACATTATCTCTCCCCCTCGCAGTTGATTTGTGGATGCATTATCTTTGCCAGGTGACCCCCACCATCTGTCTCCCTCAGCAGACTGTATTCAGCCTGTCCTCAAATAAAAACATTGCTTAGACCATCCATGCAAAGCAAGTTTACACATTCCTGCATGTATAATCGCAAAAGTTACTTCTATTAAGTACTTGTTGAAAGCAGAGACATTACAATGAGAGTTAACGGGCCATTTGTACATAATGTCAATGGGAGAAACTGTAATACAAAATGTGACCACTGTAGTCCTGCCTTACAGAAAAAAGAGACAATCACATGCTTTTTTACTTATAATACAGGCCCTGTATTAGGCCTGTGACAACACGGTGGATGTAGTATGTACTTACATACCACTGGCAATTATTCAAATAAATGGCTCCTTTTTAAAAAGTCAAATTTGTCTCTTTAAATGATTTAGTAAAAAGTCATAATGTTAATAATAATGGCAAAAAGCAAATAAAAATAAAAAGGAGCACATTAATACTGTGTAATACTGAGATCAGTACTATTACAGACAGTCTGCTGTTACTGGTAAATGGGATATACCCATATTCCTTGCTCATTTTGTCAAGTAATCTAGGGGACAGATGGTTTGGATGTATACTACATGAAATGTTTTCTTTCTGCCAAATGACATGCTGATGCAAAACACAGAATAAACACAATGCGTGCTTTACATTGTCAGCTTTCAAGCTTAAAATGACAGTTTCATGGAACAAATGATAGAAATATTAAAAACAAATCAAGATTTAAAAAAATACACCATGTACTTTCCAATGTTAGAATGACAAGGGACCAGGGCTGGACTGGGACAAAAAATCGGCCCTGGCATTTTTTGTGTTCAAAAAATGTACGTTTGAATTTACGTTTTATTAAAAAAAATTTGTTTACGTATTCTACAATCATGGCGCACACACACATTAGGGTTAGATGCCTGCCTCCGTTGCGAGTCCCTATCAAGCACTTTACCGAGTCAACTACTCTCTTCTTCTCCTCCTGCCTTGCTCTTTGGCCCGCATCACTCACCGCAGAGCAAGACTGTTCTTGATAAAGCTGCTGTGAAAACGTGGGAAAAGCCGACGAGGAAGAAGTTGGGGTGAAGCATCTTTATATAGGTGGAGCAAAATACTTCATAGTAGAGACCTGCACTCCCGCGGGACCCAACGCAACAGGGTGCGGCGCGAAACAACTCTTGATGGGCGAGTGCGGGCGGGAAGAGACTCGTGTGTGTGCGGGATGCAGGAGAATAAAATGATTCGCGGGACTCCCGCAAAATAGAAATTATATAAACATTAAAATGTCTAAAACATGTAAATTGTTATTTATGTGTTGCACGCCAAACCATGCACGCAGCAGCCCATGCTTGCTTTTCTGATAAAAATAACTGGTTTGAGAATGCTGATGCTTAGCCTAAATAAGAAATATTTTATCGGGAGCATTTATGCTAGGATGTTGAGGATCTTAGGATATGTTACAGGACCATTTAATGTAAATTTATTTGATGTGCTGAAAAAAAAATCTAGATTACTTTTATGCGGGCGGGAGCGGGCCCAGATAAGGTATTTTTCTGCGGGAGCGGGACTGAAAAATCCGTCCCGCGCAGGTCTCTACTTCATAGCTCCGTCTATAGCGCATTGTGATTAGATGTTTACACTGTCAAAACAGTAGACAAACCAATGGGCCACTGGCTGCTCGCTGTCCCTGCGTGATAGTACTCTGTATAGC
>NW_015542453.1:1089448-1103155 GCF_001515605.1 Sinocyclocheilus anshuiensis
GGAGAATAAAATGATTCGCGGGACTCCCGCAAAATAGAAATTATATAAACATTAAAATGTCTAAAACATGTAAATTGTTATTTATGTGTTGCACAAAAGCAAAAAGAACAATTAATAACATTAAAATGATTAACGCACAAGCTAGGCAGAGTTTCTATTCATAACACGTGTTTAAAGGGTTGCTCAATGTAGCCAATAACAGACTCAGCTGTTGATTTCTGGAACGCAATGGCCAACCAGAAGTGATTACTGTAGTTAGAATCCACTCACAGCAGTGCTGAAATTGCGTGCTCACGAATCGTCTCATTTTAACACACGAAGTGTAGACGTTGTGAAAAATTAATTGTGCATATGTTCATTGTGTTATAACAGAGCTTTATGAGATCGCGATGAACTGAGTTGTCAGCTTTTAGTGATAATAAAGGAAGCGCTGCTCGCATTCTGCCATGCCAAACCATGCACGCAGCAGCCCATGCTTGCTTTTCTGATAAAAATAACTGGTTTGAGAATGCTGATGCTTAGCCTAAATAAGAAATATTTTATCGGGAGCATTTATGCTAGGATGTTGAGGATCTTAGGATATGTTACAGGACCATTTAATGTAAATTTATTTGATGTGCTGAAAAAAAAATCTAGATTACTTTTATGCGGGCGGGAGCGGGCCCAGATAAGGTATTTTTCTGCGGGAGCGGGACTGAAAAATCCGTCCCGCGCAGGTCTCTACTTCATAGCTCCGTCTATAGCGCATTGTGATTAGATGTTTACACTGTCAAAACAGTAGACAAACCAATGGGCCACTGGCTGCTCGCTGTCCCTGCGTGATAGTACTCTGTATAGTATATATATATAGGCTATATATATAAAAAAACATTCTGTCGGCCCCTTAAATGCGTCGGCCCACCGGGAAAATGCCCGGTATGCCCGATTACCAATCCAGCCCTGCAAGAGACTCAACCGTTGCTCACCTTCATTTTAACAGATGCTGTGCTGTTGTTTGCATTAGCCAGGTGACATAAAATGTATTCATGTTGCAGTATTTTGAGTGAGGAATGGTTCTTCACTTCAGGGCAATAACACGATGTGCATCAGCCCAGTGATAAGCCTGAAAGTAATGGATCAGGCGTCCTTCTGCAGCATTGTTGATCCCTTATTCTTTTTAGATGTCTCCTTGTTGTCTTGGTCTCTGATACATTACAGAGCTGTTCACGCTCTACTCCCCTCTCAACACAATGCATTTGGTCTTCAGGGGATACTGTGTAAAATGAAGGGGAGTAAGAATCTCTTCCTCAATTTAGGTCAGCTTTCTGACCTACTTAGGACCCACTGATTGGATTCAGCAATGCTAACCAGACCCACTTTCGTGGCTTTCAACACTTCCTAGAGGAATGTGTTTAATCCAAAATGCCACATGTACAGTACAGAGTCAAACACTGAGCTTGGCAGAGCATATAAATAAAGATGAAGTGGTTGTGAAGTAAAAGGAGACCTTTGATTCTAGCTATGAGCATAATGTGAGGTCATTTGCTAGAGCTGGTTAGTACGTTTACTTAAGATGCGCCCTAAGGACTGACAAGGCTTGGATACATACACTTGCACAAAGACATGGATACTACAGATCGCTGTTTTTTAGCACAGACAGACTGATGCAATATTTATGGAAGCCTGTTTGCTCCACAGAATAAACGAATAAAAAAAATGTTGACTTTATATCTCACAATTCTGCCTTTGTTTTCTTGCAATTCTGTTCATACTGTATCTCGCAATTCTGAGAAGAAAAGTCTGAGTTGTGACATAAAAAGTCGCAATTACTTTTTTATACCATGATGGAAACAAAAATGAAATTTGTGAGATGTAAATTTAGACTTAAATTTACACATATTATGTAAATTTAGAAAAAAAGGTTACAATTGCAAGAAATAAACTGAGAAGTCTGAGAGAAAAAGTCAGAATTGCGAAATATAAACAGAATTAGGAAAATTCTGAGTTTATATCTTGCAATTTCGTATATATTTTTTTCTCAGAATTGCAAGAAAAAAGTATGAATATATAAAATCGTACCACTGAATACAGCAATTAAAAATGGTAATTGCAACTTTTTGTCACAATCCAGACTTTTCTCACACAAGTTTCTCAGAATTGCAAAAAAAGAAAAGATATATGAAATTGCATTTGAAATCTGAATATATGAAATTGCAAATTCTGAAAAAATTGCATGAAAAAAGTCTAAATTGTGAGGTAAGAAATTGCACTTACCTTTTTAATTTCTTTATTGCTGAAAACAGGCTTCCATAAATCTTAAAGGACACATACTAAACAAAGCATACTTTCTGCTGTTGTGCAGTTTCTGAAAACGGCTGCTGAATGCAACATCTTTGTTTAACTAGCTGTACCAACTTTTTACATTTGCAGTGTGCAGAGACAGCTGTATAAGAAATTAATTGGTTAAATAGGGGTCTGGCACAGCTGTGGCTTAGAGATCTCAACTAGGGCAGAACCTTTTGACAAGCAACACTATTACAATTTATCATATGGTAAAATTAACTATAACTAACCTGATAATAATTTCAACTTGAGTAAGCGAGTAAATACTTAGCAACTACCAAAACACCATGGCATCAACCTAGCAACATGCTAACAACCACATTTGAAACCGCATAGCAAGAAAGATCTGGCAACCATGCCGAACATCCTGGCATCATGGAAGAAGAGTTTAGTACGTGCCAACACAACTTAAATTTTTGTTCTGTAGATAATTCTGGCCAAGAACCGCTCACTTAAACAGGAAGAAACTGACATGTAAAGCAATCACTCACAGCTTTGTACATATGTGCCTTTTGGGGGAAGATTACATTATATATTGAGCTATAATATACCAAAACAATAGGCTAGCACGAAAAAAAATTAAATGATGACATGGCTCTATGAGTTTACAGAAAAATAATCTGAAAATGATTGAAATGAAATGAAACGAAAAATACTTTATTTTGCTAACCTTGCAAACGGTAACACAACCAGTGTTGGGGAGTAACTAGTTACATGTAACGGAATTACGTAATTTAATTACAGTTACATATGAACATTTTAAAGATTACAAAGGGGGTTACATCTGAATATTTTCACACACAAACACACACAGATTTAATTGATTTCTTTCCCAAATTGCAGTGACTGCTCTAAAATATGAGACACCAATGTTTCAGGAGTTTAGGACACAGAATAGGACACATGCTTATTCAATAACTGTTTTATTTCCTATTTGGGTTTGTGTATAGGCCTGTGCTTTATTTTTTAAGATTAACTGTTAGATGCCAGTGTTACCTGTAGCTATGCAAAGATTTGATTTCAAAAACAGTATCATAGCCCTTAAACTATTTCTTGTTATGATTTTAAATCTGTGTTTAACCTCAGAATGATCTCAAAGTGAAAAGAGGTGCTAAAGTTTGATTTTGTGGTGGGTGTGCTTTAAAATTCAATTATTATTATCATCTTAATTCAAGTGATGAAGGATTTGGAAAGTCTGACAGTAATCAGAGTACTACTGTAAGGTTATAAACCTGCCTGCTTTACATGTTTCA
Source organism: Sinocyclocheilus anshuiensis (assembly GCF_001515605.1). Lineage (NCBI taxonomy): Eukaryota > Metazoa > Chordata > Actinopteri > Cypriniformes > Cyprinidae > Sinocyclocheilus > Sinocyclocheilus anshuiensis. The sequence continues at coordinate 1,093,024 of NW_015542453.1, forward strand.
AAATGATTACCAGTTGAAAACATTCATTAGAAATGTAGAAAGTAATCAAAAAGTAATCAAATGTAATCAGTTACATTACTTTAATAAAGTAATTGAAATAGTTACACTACTTACATTTTAAATAGGGTAACTTGTAATCTGTAACCTATTACATTTCCAAAGTAACCATCCCAACACAACTTTCTTTTAAGGACCGATAAAAAATCATCTGGTCCTTACAGAAATTGCCAAGCAAATCATATTTGAACTAGATCGAGAAAATGCTTATTTTTTTGTGCAATGAGCATCATATGGTTAGTGAACAGACTGTGGTGGTCTGTGGGCATATGCATCGTCACATATAGAAGAACTGTTTTGCTATAAATAGGGAAAGAAACAGAGCACTTCACAAAAAGGTACATAAAAATGTGATTATATACTTTTTGATAATTTATGACACCATGCAGGGGACTGTGGAAATAAAAAATGCTTATTTTGGCTGTGATACCAAACATTTATTTCAATATATATTAAGACATATCATCCTCAGTCAAAATACATCGCTAAACAAAACCCCACAAGGCGAAACTTCCAAATATCTGTCAACAGGTTCAACCGAAAAGCCATAGAGCACTAATAAAGCAAGTGTCTCTATGACACTCAAATAATAACCCACTGATCTCTCTTACATTTCAACAGTTTGCTGGGAAACTTACAAATATCTATTTACGGGGTAAAAAGATCGAATGATTATTCGGTTGATTCTGCAGAATGAAACAGAGTATAAACCAAGGGACCAGCCATCACTATTAAAGGCATCATTTACAGAAAAGCAAAACAAAACAAATCCTTTAGTTACAGTACATACAGTATTAAGTCACCATGCATATGTAAGGACAGGTTAAAGCCATAATGTGGGGTACAATTATACTGTACAAGCATATATAAAACTTTAAAATGTGTTGGTTCGAAGTCACTCTTTTAAAACCGACACATCTAAATATGTATATATATATCAATGAAATCTAAGTTCAATAAAAAAATAAAAAAAAAACCAACATCATATAAATGACACTGTACATGAATTAACTACATGTATCTGACACCTTGTTCAACATACAATCTTATTTGGCAATATTTATGTATACATTACAATATGGTCCTAACAAGTATGTAAACAACGAGCTAGAAATACAAATACACAGTTTAGAACTGTTTAGAAATATACACGCCACACAGGACGAATCCTAACAGTCTACTTGTGTATTTTATTAAAACGTCTTAGTTTATGCAGCACTTGTCATTATGCAGTAGTGCTGGGCGGTATACCGGTTCATACCGAATACCGGTGTTTATTTTTCTTATGATATGAATTTTTAAAATACCTTAATACCGGTTTCGTTTAAATAATGTTCGGAACGCGTTTGAGGGAGGGTCTCTCTTCACTGTTGCACTGTGGCGAGGACACATTTGTATGTGTTACTAAGCGTGAAAGTTCCGAAACTGAAGCTGTAGAACTAATAGAACGCGATGACACAGAACTCGTCCACAATATCCACATTGACCGCCACAAATATCCACTGCCCCCTGCCATCAGCTCCTGCATCTCACACACACATACACACACGAGCGCGACTTCAGCGCTAGATTTCGCAACTTTCAGACGCTTTTAGCGGCTTTTTCCCATAGAATATATATACTGACAAACCTAGCTACTTTTTTGGATAAACCTTAGCTATGATTCAGTTGGAAGATGTCGCCAGTGCTGCCCCGCGAGCGCGAGGTCTGACTTTCCCGGCGCAGTCGTCTCTCTCGGCGTCTGTTCTGTGCAGTGAGCGGCAGAGAAGCATCGCTTTCAGCTGGCCGTACCACAGCCGACTCGTCAATAAATGAGTACAAAACAGCGTTTCCAAGCACCTGTCGCTTACTGACTGTTTGGAATTATAAATATGAGCATAGTTCGTCTATTAATATAATGCAAAATTTTTTTTGTTACTCAGACGCAGGCAGTGCGCTGCATGAGACAAAAAAGTTATATAGCCAAAACCACCGCATTGCCGCTCAACATGCATCTACTGTGCATTCATGTTGATTTTATCAGACGATGTCGCGATTATAAATGAGAGTGACTCCTGGTTAACATGTATAAATGGGTCGTGTTTCGTCACTATTTAGAGTGGAATTTTTCTACAATATTCACTCATCATGACAGTAAAATAGGGCATTCTAAGTCAATCTACTGCAGTAGCCTATTTCCTCTCTCAATCAATAGAAAATGTGGTTTACACACAGTCATGCATGGAAAAAAATAAATAAATACCGTCATATACCGTGAAACCGGTATAATTTTGAAAAATACCGTGATATAAATGTCTGGTCATACCACCCACCACTATTATGCAGTGACTGTGCCTATTCTTCAGTGCCATTTGATGGCACAGACAGTGGATATTTAAAGCAAAGTCACAAAAAGCAAACTGAACATCTGTCAATTCTGCACCGTAATCATTACAGCAGCAACATTTTTGTACAGTTACTGCAAGATGGGGCTAAGTTATCACTAGCTAATAGGCATATAATACTTTTTGAGGCACTCTATGAATATGATTATTAGTATTTTTTAGATGTTTACAAAAATAAGCAATGAATTCCCATAGTACCTTTGGGGGCTTCCTATTGCTCTCATATTGTGTATGCTTCTCTGCAATGTGCAGTGAAGTATGAGTCATTTGTTTATGCCCACACTCTTAAAAATAAAGAGGACAACGCACCTCAGTAGCTATATAACCCCATCCTGCCAGGCAAAATGGGGGGACAACTAAGAAAATGATGCACAATACATCACTGTAAACTTACAGCAATGGGCCAAAAAAAATACAATTATACCTGTGCTCAAAGCACACTACAAAATACGGGGGCTTGCAAATCAATATATATGAGTGAAATAGTGCTCATTGGCCTAAGGAACCAAATAAAAGTTTTATATTACACAAAGGCAATATGACATTAATGTCTGAAGAATGTATTGTTCTCTGCATTACAATGCCAAAGGCTGAGTCTCTATAAATGTATTGTCTCTATGCCAGCAAAGAGCGCTTTCAGCTGTTTGAATGAAAATTGCTCATTCATGGTCACTAAAACACACAGTGCATATGGTTAAACAAGCCCCCTAAACAAAACATCCATTTGGTTAATACATTGTTGCTAAAATCCTCTGTAAACGTCACAATAACATTCTCCTATTTGTCTAAAAGCTATGAGTCTGATTGAAAGCCCAGCTAAAATATTTAAAAGCAACATAGTGAAAACCATTTTTCTCCTTAAGCATGAAAAGATGTGATTGAATGGTCCAGTATACATACAAATATTTATATTGAGAAAATATATATAAATTTGCAAAGTTTTTAAAAGCACCCACGTTGCCATGAGACAACAGACAATTCCGATAAGACAATGGATTCGATAACAAAGCTAATCCGAATGAGATAGGCAAATCAAACAATCACCTTTACCAAACAGGCTCAAATTTAATATTTTGTGCTTATGTTATAGTAACGAGGCCTATAGAATGCAGATTGAAAATGCACAATGTTGCCTTACGTGTTCTGGAGAGTGCAGTTGTGTCTAACGGTCAGGGAATGTACATGTGTCCAGAATCTCTGGCTCTATGCAGTCCCCTAACAGAGCCTCCAGTCTTCAGAGTTCAGAGAGCAAGGCAACTCTTAGAGGATTGGTAAGAAAAGAGGGTTCTTTCACTCCTTGAAAGTCAAAATGGGGGGGGGTGTAGGGGAGAGTTTGAAAAAGTGAGGCAGGTTCCTGGCATTATCAGGACTAGATCCTCTGTCGGGCAGCAGGATGATGTTGCCTTTCCTGCGTAGTGTGGAGTCTCGACTGGAGGTGGTGGAGAGAGTTTCTGAGGTGGCTTCACTGCTGGCTTCCACCGGTGTGACTCGGATGGTGGTGATACTCTGTTGGTGGTGGTGATGGTTGTGGTGGAGGTTGTGGTGGCTGTGGTTGCCGGAGAGGAGGATGTACATGTGTCTTTAGAGATGTGTCTTCACTAGGTTTAAAGTTTCCAACTGCATACAGACCCTAGGGTAGTGCAAAAATGCAGAATATAAACAGCAACATCAATCAATAGATGCCATATAGATCTTAGTCATGATAGTGACATTTATTTTTTTGCAAATGAAAATAAGTATTTGAGAGACACTTGTATATTATATTCAAATTGTTATATGGTCTCCCAGCCTGGCCAAGCTAGTCTTTAGCTGGTTTGTGTTGTGGACTGACTCAGTCATTAGGTTTATGCTTATTTCTGACTGTCAAAGGCAAGAATCTTCTCCAGTCAATGGAAACAGTCTTTAAGAGTGTTGAGTCCAGTCTTAGCTTTAGTTGGGTAGCCAGAAAGTCTCTCCATCACCATCTGTGAAGTACCCAAACCCCCCTAGAACCAGTCAACACACCAGTCTGACCAGAAGATTTTTTTTTTCAGCATTGTTGTCTCAAGGTCCTGTAATGTTTCACAACACATTTTCAAATTTTTACATGTTTGTTTTGTCACCAGTAATTGCTTTGCCAAGATATATTTTCAACATTAACATTAGTTGAATGATCGACAGACTTGTTTTCATTCTCCAAAAAATAATACATATGGTGCCTACATTGACTAAAGTCCATCATAAGCCTACATTAACTTTTGAGAGCTTTCCTCATATTACTCACAGCCAGAGTATCAAACAGCATTACATAGTAATTTGCTTGACCTGATTAGCGTACACTATGCTAAGCAATCAATAAAATCGGGACCTGATGTAAGGAGTTTTGGCATTGTTTTTGATGTTAGAAATCACAGGGTGTACATAGCCCTCAAGAGCAGATTGAGCAGGGAAGAAGGAGAATTAGTGAGAGCGAAAGAAAGAAATGGTGGGAGGAATGTGAGGGGTGTGTGTGGGTGGAGAGCAGAAAAGAAGCCACAAGGGATTTGCATGTGCAAGCTATTTTTATCTCCATTAAAACAGCATTGTCTTATAGCACCTCGCTAATTCTCTATGATTCTTTTCCAGAGTCAGGTTTCATAGAGTAATATGGATTTGTCATGGGAATATGTAAAATTAATTATTATCCACACAGTGCCTTTGAAAGCCTCAACAACAAGACTCACCAGGTAGACGGCTATGCCCCCTCCTATGAGAAAGCCACAGTAGACATCCACGGCATGGTTCTTGAACTGAATGATGCGAGTCAGGCCACAGATAATGCCACAGATGATGAAGGAAAACACCAGGAGTGGCTTCAGGAGCTTAGATGAGTCAGTCAGAGTGGCATTAAAGTACATCTGTGGAAGGAGACCAGCCTTTTGACTGAAGTTGAATGAAAATGCTTTATAGTGGAAAGGACAGTTGGATTATTTGGCATGCAGTTAGATATCGCTTGAGTCAACTGTGCCATGAGTCAAGTGGATTACTTACGGAGATGTACACAGCCGCAAAAGCTGCCAGAGTGGCGTGCTGAGATGGGAAGGACTTCCTGTAATGAGAGACAGACAGCCTTGTTAGATTTTCAGATCGTTTTCACACTGAACACATTTGAGGTAGTGTACCATGCTAAAGGACAGATGGGAATGAAAAGCCACAGATAATCATGTCTATAGTTCCCTAACTCATATATTGCGCCAAACAGGATCAGAGCTTTTTATTTCCAAGAACTAGATATTCTGGAGACACATTTCAATGTATGTAACAGAAGCATAAGCCTTTGGGGACACACACACGCCACACCGACTCTCTTTACGTCTAATTTTTACGTTATACAAAATGTCTGCATAACATATAATCACGGCTATTGAGAGTGCATGAAAAAATCAGAGCTGCGCAAATGGATGTGTGTGGGTGTGCTGGAATGGGCAGCCGGGTTGTGAGCGAAGCAACAAGACTGAACTCTGTGTGGGTTTTACAGGAACGCCATGTGCCAGAGGACAGCGCCACATTCATTCGGCTGCCTTCACATTTACCTACACTGTTTATAGTAGGGATTATATATTATATTATAAGGGACCTTTACTGTAAGTAGAGTTGCTGTGCAGCAGGTCCATTTAAATTTTGTCAGCCATAATGTCAAATAATCTTTGTTTGGGTATATAGTTAGAGTGAGCTTTTCATAAAGTCAGTCTTGAATCATTGCATGACACAGGTATTTTAATTGCAGATGTTTGATGAGAAATCCTGAAATGGTACAAAAATGTTGCCAATTTGAACTCAATTTGAAGTGGGAGTGAACTAAAAAAACAAAAATACTTTCAAACAGATTATCACAGATGGAGGCAAATCTCAGCCCATTGAGAATTTTCTTTTTAGAAAATTTCTTTTATACAGACCAGATTAAATCAAAATGGACTCTATTTACTTTCTTAACGCATGTTCACCATCTTATTGTGATTGACTCGTTGTATGCTACTATAAAAAATGGTATTTTCATAATCTTTAATCAAAATATTTGGTAACACTTTAGAATAGGGAACACATAATCACTATTAATTAAGAGTTTCCCCTCAATAAATTCCTACTTTGCTGCTTATTAATAGTTAGTAAGGTAGTTGTTAAGTTTAAGTTTAGGTTTAGGGGTAGGATTAAGAGATCTAAAATATGGTCATGCAGAATAAGGCATTAATAAGTCCTTATAAGTCCTAATAAACAGCCAATATGCTAGTAATATGCATACTAGTACACAGCTAGTTAATAGTGAGAATTGGTCCTTAAAATAAAGTGTTACCAAATATTTAGTAACAGTAACTTGATCTGCCTCTAAAACAACTTTACTTTTCTGCTGACATCACTTGGACCACACAGGCTATTGGATAATGTCGACCAGTAGCCAAACAGCTATTTTTACACTGTTTTAGCAAACTCACATTCAGCATGGCTCAACTGTCCCTTCATAGGGACTTTGATTGATCTAAACCAATCATAATGCTGAATCTGCAATTTTTGTCTAACAAACAAACCAGACAGGAGAGTAGATTAACGTCAGTGGACTTGAACTTGAAAAATGGTGTATATTGACATCTTTCCGCAATTGAAACCTAGATACCTTAGATACCTTCTTGTCACGATCACCAGCTGGAGTGCCCATGAGCTCCACTGGAGGGCACTCCTTACTACTCCTTTGCCATTCCATCACACACTACATTTCCCATAAACCTTTGCCTGGACTTATTGTTGTGTGATTACTTCCACCTGTGCGTCATTAGCTTGTTAAATCTGTATGTATATAAGGTCTGTGCTTCAGTTGTGGTTTGTCGGTTGTTGCTTCCTGTACGTGTGTTTCTGGTTTACACTTTCGCCTTCTCCATGTGGATTATGTTCCTGACTCCTCTATGTGGATTGTACCCTGGTTTTGGATTGGATTATTTTTTTTTTTTGTGTTTAATAAACCCCTGTACTTGCATTTGGATTCTCGCTCCTCCTTGTCCTGGCTTACATGTTACAGTTCTAATGTTCATTCATGTTTATTTCATGATATAACTAGTACAGAGATGAGATGATCGCTTCACGTGTCGCTTGAACTGAGGCGCTGTGGTCTGTCACTACACATTAAAGAGCCAAAACGGTATATTTTTTTTGAATCTCTTAAAAAACGACAAAATTTGAAAGCTGAGACTTTGTTTCACACGAAAAATGACATGCTCTGTCTTGTCTGTCGGTGTGTTGTCAGTTTTCTCTTTGCTCCTCAGATAAAAATGCCCCCAATTCCCAATGGGTAAAATTATATCCTGCCCTACATTTTTTCTTGTTCACAACATCACAACACCATTTCACATTGATTTAATAGTCACAATGATAAAATAGTATGTAATGCTTGGTCCAAATTTAGACCATTTTTGGGCATGATCATGCATGTTGACGAACTACAATCTGACACAGATACCGCTCTCTGACCTGCCAGAGTTGATTGCTGCTGGATCAGGCCCAGAGCAGATGTCGTCCACAATGAAAGAGTTTTCATCACAGGAAGTGTTGAGGCTGGTGTAGTTGGGCTTGCACACAGTGAGGAAGTAGGGGGCGTGGTATCCTGTGGCCAGCTGGATAATATCTGTGATGAGTGCGGTGATGCACAGGCCAAACACATGGACCCCTGAAAATGAAACAAAAGTATACGCACAGAGCTTTTTCCTCAGTCATATAAAGCAAATACAACATTTCATAAGCAGCAAGAAGACTTCATAAGCTTGCGATAAAATAGATGGAGCTTTCATTATTAATAGCAAACTCGATATAGTACAAGACTATAAAACAGACAGAATGAGTCAAGATCAAAAGAGTATTCCGAATAATATTTATACAAGCTATATTGCTTTTTATAGAGTCACAAAGAGCAGAAATATGTACACCCACCCACAAATCTCACAGCTCGTCGGATGTAAGAGTTGAAATTGCAGCCGGCGGCGTTTATGTTAGCCTCTGTTTTGATGGCGATGTTTCTTCTGGCCAAGCAGCAGTACAGGATCCCTTCCCCAATCATAATCTGTGGAAAGATGGTCATCTGTGTTTACCCAAACACACAGCACCCCCTTTTTACCGCCATCCGTCCCCTTTCTAGTGGCTTCCAGGGGTCATTTCTAATACAATCACTGACACATCAACTCCATTACTGTAATTAAAGTAATCGCTCTAATCCATCCATTCATAGCCATATGAGAGGGATTTCATCCAAAACTAAAAAAAAAATTGATGAGGGAAGGGGGTTTCTTGAAAGTCATCCAGGCCTTCACTATCGCAATGACTAAACAGTCAATTCCATGTAAATGAAAAGCAGAAACCCATATATTTATATGTAAATGCTTCTGAAGGGGGCATCTGCTGTGGAGGACGAGATAGAGAGTGAGAGAGATGAACAAGATCAAACCCTCCTGAGATCACACTTGCCGCACACCTACAGTCAAGTGCAGCGCTCGAGTGCAGCTGGCACTACCATAACAGCTGGAGCTACCAGCAGGATACACATTCACACACCACCTGCTAGCAAAGGCTCAGCCATAATACCCATATAGTACTGAGGCCCAAAACTTATTTGGGTGATTTAGCATTGAGAGAATGTTGTCGAGTGATTAAACGTGGAGCAAAAGTCAAAATTATGAATCAAATGTTTGGGCTGAGGTGGCCATTTGTACCCATGCTTCACTGCAGACCAACCACAGACTTATTAACAGTGGCTGACAAATGCAAAATGCAAAGGATAACCAACAGTGATAGCACTCAAATGAGCATAGCCGCCTTGCAAAATTAATTAGGCCAGTATTCTGGAGCACCTAATGTGATGAAAACACCCAAGCGACGTGCTGGAGAGTTGATGAAAAAAAATGTCATTAAACATTAAACGATTCTGCTCTCTGATGAATATAGGTGGAGCGAGGCAATTTTAAGATGATGTTGATGTGACCAACACTGGAATAACAAACTTTGAAAGCCATTGTGAATATAATAAACAACTGGGGCAATGACAGAAAGCTTGTATTTTTGGTTCAGATTTATTGATAAAAAAAAAAATAAAAAAATGTAAACTCGCATAATGAAATTCATAAGAATAAAATGTAATATTATTAATGAATTAATAATTGATATTTGTAAAATGCACTTCATGTCTTGCAAAAATTTTCTGAAAAATTGTATTACTTTTTACTTGGATACACCACATGACATTATTAAATTTAGGGCCAGTTTTACTAAACAGGGCAAATTAGTGCGAGAGCACAATTCCAAAACAGCGCCGAGTTGTACAGTAAGCTATTATCACTGGACCTATTTAAATCGGACAATGGACCGTTCGACCACCAAATCCAGCAGTTTGCCATAATATCGAAGTAAATGTGCATCATTGATCATTGTTCTCACTAAAAATATTTTCTCATAACATGTGATCTGCAGTTTAATTTAAAGAGTATTGTGCACATTGCACTCCTTGCTGTCAAGGGGTCATATGATGCGATTTCAATTTTTCCTTTCTCTTTGGAGTGTTACAAGCTCTTGGTGCATAAAGAAGATCTGTAAAGTTGCAAAGACTAAAGTCTCAAATCCAAAGAGATATTCTTTATAAAAGTTAAGAGTCAGCCACACCTACCTAAAACGGCTCGTTCTAACATGCCCCCACATATCTA
>NW_015542453.1:1104402-1110843 GCF_001515605.1 Sinocyclocheilus anshuiensis
CGTAAGTACGTTTTCATTTAAAGAATTTGCCACTGATGATTCAAACGTGAGTTTTGGGCAGTGTGGAGTAGCACTTTTGTTTGTCATTTCTCTGATCACAAATGCAGACAGGGTTCTATGTTTACGCGGCACGATGCCATGCAACGCAACGTGTAAAAAGACAGTATAAGTCATTAAAATCAGTAATTATGTTCCCACTGGATGCAACAAATGCCTCGTTTGTAATGGGTTTTAATGTTTTTGAATCATCGCTCCGGCCGGACAGGGCATCACAATATGGTGAGGGGTGTAACATTTCCGTCACACGCTTGAGGTATTCGGCCAATCACAACGCACTGGATAGCTGGCCAATCACAGCACACCTCGCTTTTTCAGACCGATGAGCTTTGTAAAAATCGACGCGTTTCAAAAAGGCGGGGCATAGAGGAGAAACAATAATGTACAGTATGTGGAAAATAATGTGTTTTTTTAACTTTAAACCGCATAAACACATTTCATTACACCAAATACACAAAATAATGTTCTTTTTAGCAGCATCATATGACCCCTTTAAAACATAGCAAGCCACAGAAAAAGTGATCAAGCGCATCCACTATAAACAGGCTATGTCTAAATTCATATAATTTTGGTTTAACTTTTGTGTAATGACTTTATCTAATTTCAGTTATGTAATTTCTCCATTAATGAGAGTGGAATATTTAATGTAAATGTGTATATCGACATGAAAACAGAGCTTAAAATCATTGTTTACTTCATTACTTTTCTCTCTCCAGGAAAAAAAAAGTCCGTACACGTAGGTCAGAGTTTGCATGCAGGTGCGCAAATTTTCCCGTCAAGTTTGTTTTTATAAATCCCACCTTTTGCATAGGAAGTGGCATACGCCTCTTTCAGGGCAGGATTTGTGCATACGCAACGGTTATAAATTAGGCCCCTGGTATGGCGTGACTCCTAGTTGAGGGTTCCAAGACGTCTTTTATTTCCTGAATCAAATTAAAAATAACATGGCTTGGCAAACGATATGTTCAGATAATGTGTTCTTTGGGCATTCTAAATAAATTAAAAAGTGTGGAAAACAATCCTCTCCCTTCTACCATGCGCACTTTGTTCTCTGCGGTGCCTCTTCCTAGCAACAACAATTGCAGGCATTTCAAGCACAAAACAGTTTAAGACATGCTTTTTTTGGGCATTAAATAATGGCGCAAATACTAGTAATTTGATGAGCGCAAACATTAGTAAAAATCTCATTGAATCAGAATCAGAATCAGAATCAGAATGAGCTTTATTGCCAGGTATGTTTACACATACGAGGAATTTGTTTTCGTGACAGAAGCTTCCACAGTGTAACAGAATGACAGTGACAGAACAAAAAACAAAGATAATAAAAAATAAAAAATAGCACAAGTAAATAAGGAATAAAAATATATAAATCGACAATTGTATGTGCAGGTAGTTTATTTTTTATAAATCCCGATATGTGCATGGAAAATTGCGAAGTTTATACATCAGGCCCCAGATCTTCCTAATGTTGTATAAAGCATATCTGCAGGACGGGGCAGTTTTAGTAATGTGGTCTGAGAAATTCAGCGTATCATCAATTACAACTCCAAGGTTTCTAGCTGTTTTTGAAGGAGTATTAGTTCACTTTCAAATTAAAGTTTTCCTGATCATTTACTCACCCCCATGTCATCTTTCTGTCTTCAGTCGAAAAGAAATGATCTCCTTATAGTGGACTTCAACGGCTACCAAACGGTTGAAGGTCAAAATTAGTTTCAGTGCAGCTTCAAAGGGCTATACACGATACCAGACGAGGAATAATGGTCTTTTTTAGCGAAACAATCGGTCATCTTCTAAAATTTGTTTACATTTATATACTTTTTGGCTTCAAACGCTCATCTTGTGTAGCTCTGCGTGAACTCTGTGCATTCCGGTTCATGACAGTTAGGGTATGTCGAAAAACTCCTATCTCATTTCCTCCTCCAACTTCAACATTGTCCTAAATCGTCCTACATCGCTGTTTTACACCTTAGAAGGCGTTTGACCTTCTTTGCATGTTCACTTTGTAAACACTGCGTCGGTACTTCTGCAGCGATGTAGGATGATTTTGAAGTTGGAGGAGAAAATGAGATGGGAGTTTTTCGACATACCCTAACTGTTTCGAACGGGACTGCACAGAGTACGCATGCGCATTGCAGAGCTACACAAGACGAGCGTTTGAGGTTAAAAAGTATATCAATTGAATTTTTTTTTAGAAAATGACCGATTGTTTCACAAAAAAGACACTTATTCCTCATCTGGTATCGTGTAGAGCCCTTTGAAGCTGCACTGAAACGGTAATTTTGTCCTTCAACCGTTTGGTAGCCATTGAAGTCCACTATAAGGAGAATAATCCTGGAATGTTTTCATCAAAAACCTTAATTTCTTTTCAACTGAAGAAAGAAAGACATAAACATCTTGGATGACATGGGGTTGAGTAAATTATCAGGAAATTTTAATTTGAAAGTCTTCTGCCTCAGAGAGTGGAGAGAAGGATGAAAACGAGTGTATGCTTGCTGGTAAGATGTTAGTTTGTGGTGTGGCAAATTGTGCACTGAGATTTGTAAATTTATTAATGAAGAATGTGGCAAAGTCGTCAGCTGTTAGAGTTGATGAAGGAGGGGGAGGAGGAGGACACAGGAGTGAGGAAAATGTTTTAAAGAGCATGCGAGAGTTAGGAAAATTGTTAATTTTGTTGTGATAGTATGTCCTTTTAGCAGTGGAGACATTAGCAGAGAATGAAGAGAATTTCTTATTATCAATGTTGCACAAAGATAGCAATCAAAGTGCACACATCTGACAGGCCAAAAGCTCAATGTGGGTGCTCAGCCACAAGAACAATTTAAAACAAGAAAATCAAAGTTGGCACACCACAGCTCCATAAGTAGACAATATTTATTTATGTTCTCACCACAGGTGACGTTTCGAAACGTCACCTGTGGTGAGAACATAAATAAATATTTTCTACTTTGGAGCTGTGGTGTGCCAACTTTGCTTTTCTTATTTGACATTATTATCAATGTTGAAAACAGTTGTTCTGCTTAATATTTTTGCAGAAACTCTGACACATACAGTATGTTTTCAGGATTCTTTGATGAATATAAAGCTCAAAAGAACAGCAAGTGAATGTCTTTATTATCGCTTTTGAACAAATTTAATGCATTCTTGTGGAATAAAAGGATTAATTTATTATTAAAACTTTTGAACAGTAGTGCAGTTAAAATATGACTCTCAAAAGCCACGATACTGAAACACTTCCAAACTTCCAGCTTTTGAAACCCCGAGGAAATGTGACAATAGGTTCTTGAAGATTTTTCCATCTAGCTGCCTTTGCAATGACAATCTTGTAAACCTCAACATGTATACAGATGGTAAAATGCAATTGAGGGCAATCTATTAGACTCATGATTTCAACACCTAGGGTCTTGATAATAGACTCACAACATGCCTGTAGAGGCTTAGTGCCTTGTCGCCCAACTGATGTTCGAAATGCATGCTGGGTGGGTGGCAGACAAAATTTCACTGACAGTTTGGGAAGAAGAAAACATGCAAGAGACAAGCAAAAAAAAAAAAAAAAAAAATGGAGATAGAGAACACAAATAGAAATGCTAACAACAATTTAGCTGAGGTGAAAGCAGAGAAACCCATACTTAAGGTGATTTAGTTTGACAAATTTGCTTTCATTCCATGTTTTTAAGTTGCTTTGGAAGTAAGTATTGCAAGTAAGTATTGTAAATGTAAGCAAAAATATAACTGACTCATCCTGCACAGATTTTCAGATGCGAGAATGAGAATGTCCCTCTAATACTGCCTGTAATTGACCAGCAAACAGCAAATCATGGTTCATAGCTGAGACAAAGCTAAAGCCATCAAGCGATTTCTTGTCTTTAACACGAACTATGAATGTGTGTGCAAAGCTAGCAACAATTTGCAACTTCAGGTGACTACAAAGAAATTGGAGGCACACCATCAAATATAGATGAATTATTATTCACTGTAATATTCATTCTTGCCCCTCTAAACTGAGATCAAACATTAGGCCTGCATGAATACGTAAGAGTGCCCTCTAGACCAGTGGTTTTCAATTCTGGTCCTGGGGAACCACCGCGCTGCACATTTTGTGAGTCTCCCTAATTTAACACAACTGATTCAGATCATCAGCTCGTTAGGAGAGAGATCCATGTACCAAACTGAGTGTGTCAGATAAGGGAGACATTCAAAATGTGCAGAGCAGTGGGCCCCCAGAACCAGGATTGAAAACCACTGCTCTAGACTCTAAACATGAGTGTCAATCTGGCGTTTACCGTCACTGCTGGCCCGGCGAAAGCCAGACTGAAGAGCATGAGGAAGGGGATGACCTCCTTTGTGGGGTCAATGTAAGGCATGCTGAGACTGCGGTCATTGCAGCTGTAGCCTGAACGCACTGGCTTAAAAATATCTGTCAGCTCCAGGAAGTATAAGCTGACCACAGAGGACACCAGAATTGGGAGCTGTAGAGATAAAACGGAAGGAATATAATATATTAGATGGGTCTTGTTTACTAAATATGCAAGATGTGTTGAAAACAACAATGAAATTATGCAAATTTTATTAGGCAAATGGTGCACTGTCCCATAGTTTACTAGTTTGACTCATCCAGGCTAATTTGCAAACATGATAGGTGGCAATTATTCCATTGACAAGGTAATCAGCTTATTATATTGCAATGGAGGTACTGTATCTGATCATGTGACTTCTCATCTGTATTTTGCCACTGTTTCATGTTTAGGATTGAGCTCATCTGCATGTATTTCCCGTACAACGATGTGACTATTAACTACTATAGTATGATGCATCATTGGAGAAACTAACCAATTAGTCACATTCGTTTTCCTGAAACCATAATAAGATGGCTATACCTCCATTTTTTGAGCTATGTTGGTTCAACAATACAGACATTAATGACATCACATGCATGTGAAAAAATAATTTACACTAATTAATCGATTTGAGATCTTTTGATACTGCTGTAATGAACATAATTTTGCATTACTTTATGCTTGACTTACACATTTGTGCACAAGTACACTGTTCATAAACGGCACTGATTGTTGACACATTACAATTTTTAGACTAAGACATATATGTATGTATGTATGTCGCAAGTCTCTGTACTGTGAAGATGCTCGTGGGCGTTCCTATGCTGCCACTCTAATATTGTTAGACTGCACGTCTGGCCATCTTGAGAAAATGCAATCACAAATGAAATATATTGCAGAAAAACACAGACACCATTCTATTTTGACTTAAAAGCATTAATGATTATTCTAATTAGCCTTAAGAGAATTAAACGTAGCATTCTGCTGTTGAAGAGTGCAGTTATATAACTACAGCACTGTTCAGTGTATTAAATCATTAACCAGATTAATGATCGATCAATCAACTAATTAAACTTGTACTGCTAAAAATGACTAAAACATCATTCGAATTTGACAAATAATCAATTTTCTAGTCCCTAATATTTAACATTATGCAGGGGAAACTGTAAATATGAACGGCAAAAGTGCTAAACTGCTCACTGCATCATATAGCTAACAACACAAACTATCAATGTATCAGTCAAACTCACTAAGACTGATGAGTTTCTTTTCCACACATTTTCTTATATCCATGTGGTTACAGTAAAACCATATAAAACAGTGAAATCGCTGCAGAACTCTGTCCTGTCTTTCCTGCACTAGAGACATAGTCTTCACTCCTAGTGGTTGTTGCTCAGGAAATTCACTGCTTTCTTAACTTTGTCACATGACTCACTCAATGGTACATTCTGCATTGGTCACTAGTGCTCATGTCGCAGGAAGTCACCAGCTCTCCATTGAAAATGTGTGGAATCATGTTGTTGCTGCGTGTCACTGGTGGTGTGAACTTTAGTGTGAAGAACATTTCAATAATTTGAAGAACTTTTTACACCATAAAGTACCTTTTGAGGAATGCAAAGATTCCATGGATGTTAAAGGTTATTTATGGAACAATAGATTCCAGTTATTTTGCTTAAAGGGGTCCTATTATGCTTTTTCACTTTTTGAATTTTAGTCAGTGTGTAGTGTGTATGTTTGGGCATAAAAAAGATCTACAAAGTTACAAATCTCAAAGTCCACTCCAAAGGGAGATATTTTGTTTAAAAAAAATCCCTTTCCAAGAACTACAATGAACGGCTCGTTTGGACTAGTGCGTTGTTTTCCGGGTTTTGTGATGTCACAAAGCGTCCCATTAGAATATCATTAAAATAATTCCCGCCTACGGAACTTCGAATGGTTGGGGGGTGGGGAGGGGCGAGGTCGTGGGTTGAGTGCATCAGACAAGACGATGACGAAGAAGAAGTGCTGCTGTAGTGTCAAGTTTTCGCAAGTTATTACACATGCACCTGAA
>NW_015542453.1:1110935-1111399 GCF_001515605.1 Sinocyclocheilus anshuiensis
ACTGACCGCCTTTTCCAAAAGGCTTTGACTTCGTTGAATAAACATGAGCACAGCACGTTTCAAAATCGAAAAAATCGAAATGAATTTCTCCCATAAATTTCTAAATCTCCTAAATATAAAATAAAAAAACTATTTTTAAAGATGGAAATTGTTAGTTACATATTTGTATCACAATATCACAAGTGAACAAAAGTGATTTTTAAGTAATTTTGCATACTTTAGTGGATGTTGCTATTTTTGCTTAGTTATATGAAAAAACAATTTAAAATATTTTTGAAAACATTGACTGAAAATATTATATGACTATATATGTTATACTATATAATGCAGGGCTGTGCAGGCTGTGCAATGCGATTGTCATGCACATCTCGTCAGTAAAGCCGGTTCCGTGATTAGTAGTAAATCTCCAAAATCTCCATTCAGATGGAGCGGCATTTACTACACAGAGCCGTAGTTCACTGACA
>NW_015542453.1:1112638-1122976 GCF_001515605.1 Sinocyclocheilus anshuiensis
GAAAGAGACAAAAAAAAAAAAAAAAAAAAAAAAATGGAGATAGAGAACACAAATAGAAATGCTAACAACAATTTAGCTGAGGTGAAAGCAGAGAAACCCATACTTAAGGTGATTTAGTTTGACAAATTTGCTTTCATTCCATGTTTTTAAGTTGCTTTGGAAGTAAGTATTGCAAGTAAGTATTGTAAATGTAAGCAAAAATATAACTGACTCATCCTGCACAGATTTTCAGATGCGAGAATGAGAATGTCCCTCTAATACTGCCTGTAATTGACCAGCAAACAGCAAATCATGGTTCATAGCTGAGACAAAGCTAAAGCCATCAAGCGATTTCTTGTCTTTAACACGAACTATGAATGTGTGTGCAAAGCTAGCAACAATTTGCAACTTCAGGTGACTACAAAGAAATTGGAGGCACACCATCAAATATAGATGAATTATTATTCACTGTAATATTCATTCTTGCCCCTCTAAACTGAGATCAAACATTAGGCCTGCATGAATACGTAAGAGTGCCCTCTAGACCAGTGGTTTTCAATTCTGGTCCTGGGGAACCACCGCGCTGCACATTTTGTGAGTCTCCCTAATTTAACACAACTGATTCAGATCATCAGCTCGTTAGGAGAGAGATCCATGTACCAAACTGAGTGTGTCAGATAAGGGAGACATTCAAAATGTGCAGAGCAGTGGGCCCCCAGAACCAGGATTGAAAACCACTGCTCTAGACTCTAAACATGAGTGTCAATCTGGCGTTTACCGTCACTGCTGGCCCGGCGAAAGCCAGACTGAAGAGCATGAGGAAGGGGATGACCTCCTTTGTGGGCTCAATGTAAGGCATGCTGAGACTGCGGTCATTGCAGCTGTAGCCTGAACGCACTGGCTTAAAAATATCTGTCAGCTCCAGGAAGTATAAGCTGACCACAGAGGACACCAGAATTGGGAGCTGTAGAGATAAAACGGAAGGAATATAATATATTAGATGGGTCTTGTTTACTAAATATGCAAGATGTGTTGAAAACAACAATGAAATTATGCAAATTTTATTAGGCAAATGGTGCACTGTCCCATAGTTTACTAGTTTGACTCATCCAGGCTAATTTGCAAACATGATAGGTGGCAATTATTCCATTGACAAGGTAATCAGCTTATTATATTGCAATGGAGGTACTGTATCTGATCATGTGACTTCTCATCTGTATTTTGCCACTGTTTCATGTTTAGGATTGAGCTCATCTGCATGTATTTCCCGTACAACGATGTGACTATTAACTACTATAGTATGATGCATCATTGGAGAAACTAACCAATTAGTCACATTCGTTTTCCTGAAACCATAATAAGATGGCTATACCTCCATTTTTTGAGCTATGTTGGTTCAACAATACAGACATTAATGACATCACATGCATGTGAAAAAATAATTTACACTAATTAATCGATTTGAGATCTTTTGATACTGCTGTAATGAACATAATTTTGCATTACTTTATGCTTGACTTACACATTTGTGCACAAGTACACTGTTCATAAACGGCACTGATTGTTGACACATTACAATTTTTAGACTAAGACATATATGTATGTATGTATGTCGCAAGTCTCTGTACTGTGAAGATGCTCGTGGGCGTTCCTATGCTGCCACTCTAATATTGTTAGACTGCACGTCTGGCCATCTTGAGAAAATGCAATCACAAATGAAATATATTGCAGAAAAACACAGACACCATTCTATTTTGACTTAAAAGCATTAATGATTATTCTAATTAGCCTTAAGAGAATTAAACGTAGCATTCTGCTGTTGAAGAGTGCAGTTATATAACTACAGCACTGTTCAGTGTATTAAATCATTAACCAGATTAATGATCGATCAATCAACTAATTAAACTTGTACTGCTAAAAATGACTAAAACATCATTCGAATTTGACAAATAATCAATTTTCTAGTCCCTAATATTTAACATTATGCAGGGGAAACTGTAAATATGAACGGCAAAAGTGCTAAACTGCTCACTGCATCATATAGCTAACAACACAAACTATCAATGTATCAGTCAAACTCACTAAGACTGATGAGTTTCTTTTCCACACATTTTCTTATATCCATGTGGTTACAGTAAAACCATATAAAACAGTGAAATCGCTGCAGAACTCTGTCCTGTCTTTCCTGCACTAGAGACATAGTCTTCACTCCTAGTGGTTGTTGCTCAGGAAATTCACTGCTTTCTTAACTTTGTCACATGACTCACTCAATGGTACATTCTGCATTGGTCACTAGTGCTCATGTCGCAGGAAGTCACCAGCTCTCCATTGAAAATGTGTGGAATCATGTTGTTGCTGCGTGTCACTGGTGGTGTGAACTTTAGTGTGAAGAACATTTCAATAATTTGAAGAACTTTTTACACCATAAAGTACCTTTTGAGGAATGCAAAGATTCCATGGATGTTAAAGGTTATTTATGGAACAATAGATTCCAGTTATTTTGCTTAAAGGGGTCCTATTATGCTTTTTCACTTTTTGAATTTTAGTCAGTGTGTAGTGTGTATGTTTGGGCATAAAAAAGATCTACAAAGTTACAAATCTCAAAGTCCACTCCAAAGGGAGATATTTTGTTTAAAAAAAATCCCTTTCCAAGAACTACAATGAACGGCTCGTTTGGACTAGTGCGTTGTTTTCCGGGTTTTGTGATGTCACAAAGCGTCCCATTAGAATATCATTAAAATAATTCCCGCCTACGGAACTTCGAATGGTTGGGGGGTGGGGAGGGGCGAGGTCGTGGGTTGAGTGCATCAGACAAGACGATGACGAAGAAGAAGTGCTGCTGTAGTGTCAAGTTTTCGCAAGTTATTACACATGCACCTGAAGTATAATTATGTATGTAAATGTGTATGTTACAATTATGAAAACGTTTTTATAATAAATTGCTGACAGTACAATACTGGAGTGGACAATGATGTAATCTGCAGAATTTACACTTCAATTATGAGACTACAGTGATTCTCATACATTGATTTATTTGTGGCGCCCACCACAATATCAAAACTGACCGCCACAAATAGATTTTCCAAAAGGCTTTGACTTCGTTGAATAAACATGAGCACAGCACGTTTCAAAATCGAAACCCGGTGTGGGTGTTTTCATATCACTGTATTTCTGAAAGAAACGGACTGTCTTCAGAAAACTGGATGTCATTTTCATTTCATAATTCATGTAATGTCCGATAAAGCAGCGTTTGTGAGCGGAGAGCTGCTTTATGTACAGCCGTTACCGGGGAAACCTCAATCTCTACCACTCCAACAGTGCCTCCTGCATATATATGCCATAGGGCTGTGCAATTAATCGCATGCGATTGTCATGCACATCTCGTCAGTAAAGCCGGTTCCGTGATTAGTAGTAAATCTCCATCACCTGCTTTCAGATGGAGCGGCATTTACTACACAGAGCCGTAGTTCACTGACAATTAGGCAATATCACGTTCATTATCGCAGATCAAATCGCCTGCGATAATGAACCGCAGTACAGAAACACTAAGCTGTTCGCCAATCACAATGCACTGGGACAGCTAACCAATCACAACACATTTCGTTTTTCGGAAGGCGGGCCTTCATCAAACCCGGAACTAATCGAGCCGTTTGTGCCAGGCTGGGGAGAAAGGTATTGTAATAATGTAAATTATGTGAAAAATAATGCGTTTTTCGAACCACCAAGCATGAGAGCATGTTCTAGTACACCTCCAAAACAAAATCAAGACTTTGTAAAAGAGCATAATAGGACCCCTTTAATGTTTAAGAGTGTATATATATTCAAATAGAATGGACAGTAAAGAATGTATTGCATGTTAGGATTGCTTGCTGTACCCAAGAGAATGATCTATTCAAGTCCATGTCTAGTTCGCTAACAATGCTTTTGGGGAACACACCCCAGATCCGCTGTTAGCCTTTTAAATCATATTTCATAATATTTGTTCGTAATACCCCAAATTTTGTCTCCTAAAAAAAAAACGCTCTTGGTGCTGAAGCAGAAAATGCATTGGGAGATCCTTGCTTCTAAAAACCTAAATTACAATGGCTGTGTATTAGTGCTTGTCATGCTAACTGCTACAATCAGCATTATGTTGGTATGAGAACGCCGATACATATAATGAGGATTTGGATGAAACTATACTGGAGTTACATCCCCTGAGGCTTTTTACACTCGTCAACGGTACTAGGTTCATGCTAAGGTTAGACAGAAGATGTGTGATTACGGGAGAATCAAGGTTATTCTCAGGTGAATATACATGGAACGTCTTTAGATATCCTAGAATTACTGTTGTCGTTGACACGGTTCACCCCATAGTATCTCAATGAACAAGGATCAGCTGGAGATGTCTTCGCCGCTGCAGCTCCCAGGAGGAAATATATTGCGTTGTGCTATGCAAAGTGGAAATATGCCATCGTACTGAATAATTACGAAACTTGAGCAGACAGCATGAAGATCAAAGGTGGGGGTAGGGGGTTTAATTACTGTAATCAAGCCCCTTCTAAAAAGGGGAGGACATCTGCAGAAAAAGCCCCTGTGGTTTAAACTCCTAGTGATGCTGCATCTTACAGCACAAATACTAATAACCTCTATGACATTTGCACTGGACCAATTGGATCCAGTGAATCCTATAAATATCAGTTATTGTCTATGGTCCACCCACAATTCTCTAGCAAACAAATTTATTCCGTAGTTTGACTGTATATTTGCAGATGTTTAGCAGTGAATTGCAACTGAAGATGTCTTTAACTTTAAATATTTCTCATTTATATTTTAAGTTATTACAACACAAACACACAGCTTACATTGCAATATATAGGCTACCCTTTAATGTAAGCCATCAAAACTTGTATAATGCTTTCTGACAATAATGCCACAATTTACCTCTTCTTTAAACAAAAATATTAAAATTTTATCGGTTATCAGCTGTTTTTTTTAATCATCGGTCAATAATATATTGTCTGATATTGAACATTTAATTGTTCATTCTCATTTTGCCTATCTTTGCTGATTATCTTTGCTGTCTAACACTCACTTAGTCTTTAAAAACATACTGAACATTCTGTTTTGATGGCTAAATTGACTTATAGCACTTAAAACTTTAGTTTAGAGCTTTATTTTTTAACGTATTTGGTTACACTGTATTTTAAGGTGTCCTTGTTACAGTATAATTATACATTTAAGTACTGAGTAATATCAATTAACTACATGTACTTACTATAAAAAATAAATAAAAAATAAAAAATAAAGTGCTATTTATATAAAATAGTATAAGATTTGAATATTTGCTATTTATTAGTTATCGGCTAAAAATAAAGTCTATCTGTATTTTTATATCATCTGTAGCTAAAGCTCAAATTAAAATTATATTATGATTTTTTTATTAATTACTTTGCCATCTAAACATGGCTGAACAACTGAACAAGAAGCAATTTGATATTTAAATATTTTTTCCCTATTTTTTTTTTTTATAAAATAGGAAAGTATTGGCCAGACAGCAGTGTGGAATAATAACTTACAACCTAAACTAGATCTGCCAGCATATTGTGTCAAAAGAATGTTTCTTTTTTTTTTTTCATGAGAGCACAAATTAAACTTCTCGGCCATCTTGTAGTTCACATTTAGTAAACTGAAACATTAGTGAAACAGGGAAGTTAATTAGGCAAAATTAGTGAAGCGAAGCATATTAAATTACTCCGTTTTTAATTCATTCTCATCTTAGGATAGAAACAAGGTCTCTGCAGCAAGGCTACTCTATAGAAGGCAACCAGGTCACACCTGGGAACATGATATTAATTTCAGTGCAGCCAATGAGCTTTGATTCTGTCTGATTTGAAAATACAGAGCCTATTCCAGGTAAGTTATTTAGAGGACCTTACATTTGATATCTGGATGAGAACATGTACCGGTATGTATCATGAAATCTTTCTCACTACTAAATTTAATTACATAAAGTAAAATGTGAAGTCATTGCATTTTTACAATGAGGCACTCACAAGTCTTGTTAGAAAAATATATTGTAGTAATTCATCATGCCCTCATTCTCTAAGATGAATTGTTTAAACCGAATAGAAAGCCAATAGTCTATTCATGACCATGGTTTTTAATACATACAACAGAATGGTTTAATATTCTTTGATATTCAAGAAACATTAAATTCAGCACTGCAGCTTGACAAGTAAACAAGACAGATCAAAGACTGCCACCATTATCTCCATGACACCAGTGATCAGCACTCATTTGTCTGTGATATCTAGGCCATGTCAGATTAGCCTTCATATATTAACTGTCCATATCCCAACCCCAATACATTAATATTGCCTTCTTAATTCTATGAGAGACAGCATTGTTTATATCTTATTTTAAGTAATTTTACTAATTTTACTAATTTTCATAAGGTCTCCAGTCCAATGTGGATGATCTTCTTCACTTAGACTTTGAAGTAATAGACTACTCTACTAAGGCCATGTTGCCTGTGCCAATGCAATCAGGAAAAGAGTGTTTTTGAATGGCAGACATCAAAAAGCAAGCCAACATTTGTTGCGCAAAAGCCAGAACACAATGTTTATGTATTTCCCTTCACATATCACGCATACCCCCTTAACATTAACATAATATACAACAACAAGTGTAAAGCATTTGACCTTCTCACGACCAGAACTGCATACAGTATGCCTAAGTTAACGAGCAGTCATGCAGAATGAACACTGACTATGGTTCCAATCCGTTTGATTGCTTTGATTTTGGACGTGACCATCGCGTGAATGAAGACCACCATCAACTCTCTTCTATGAATTAGACATGATACAAATAGGAATAGCTCTCTCAGTGTGTGCTACACTCACTTACCTCCACGAAATAAAAGCAGGGCAGCAAGGTAACGCTGTCTTTGGTCATCTTGCCTTTGAGTCTTTCCTTCGCAGACATGATAAACGGTACGTCCCTTTAAAAAAAAAAAACACCGGTGCGCGAAGAGGAACACTGAAGCCCAGCTGGTGTAATTTCTCCCCGTGTGCAGTAATTGCGCTCCTTTAGGCTGTCGCTTTCTCCATCCCCAAGTGCGCTTTTACTGCGGATGAAGACACACGGAAAGATGCTGTATCAAACCTGGCGACATCATGACTGAAACCATGACAACAAAATCACCATCCCCTGAGCACGCGCCGATGTCCAACACCGATTAATGTTTCAAGCCAACCTTCAACCTTCTGATTAGAGGCAATATGCTGACCAGATGACGTCAGAGGTGTGCTATAAACCCATTTTCACTAGAAGCGAGCGCGTGAGAGAGGTGGGGGCGTTCACGCTTCTGCACACTATCATGATTGTCAAATGGCTCAAACTACGGCTCAGATGGGTTGTAGATAAGGCGTTGTCTTTTATAAGCATTGCTAATATATTGGAGAAATGGTTTTTAGACAAGACGCTGTCATGATTTGCAAGTCACAAATCCCGTAGTCAAAGCATTGAAAAATACCTCATTATCCACCTTTAGTCTACAGCGTAGTTATGAAAAATTGCAGTTTTTGGTACGGTTGGGGTCTCAAGTTTTGCCTAAATATTGCATTCCATATGAAAGTCCGGTCCCTAAAATTATTGCAGAGCGCCAAAGAATGCTGCTAAGTTGAAGAGTAAAAGAAACTGCATAAAGTATTAATATTTTATAGTAGATCTATAACTTGCAAGTATTCCTAAATAATAAACATGGTAATATGCATAATATGTTCTTCCTTCTATTAAATAGGCCTATGCATAACGTGATACGCGAATAACAAAAAGTCAAAATGAGAATGTCTGTCTGGAGTCTGTATAGATAATAAACGACTCGGTAGAACTTTTTTTATTCAACATGACTCGGGGTTATTTTTTTCCCCTTAGATGTTCTTCTAAACTAAATTTCCTAAACTTATTCAGAGTGAATTTAGAAATAGTATAAAGCCGACATAAATCTGCTTCGAATTTTGTTTTAGTGTACACACGCGCCATCTACTGGATATTTAATTACAATTTTATATTGGATGAGTGACGATTGAATTAAATTGATAATAAAGGTGTAGCTAATTTCTACCTCCAGTTTTATCCTACTGTGGAGGAAGTTTTATTTTTTTATTTTCCTCATCAGTATACTTGAGTTGTTTTGATGTAGAAAAAGCAGTCCATAGGTCAAAGGTGAAAGATAAGTGTGAGATAAGAAATGCTATTTTAGAGACCTTACATCCTAGTTTCTGAGAAAATTATTTGCATTAAATACTTAGAAATGCATCTTTGGGGACATAGTTATGCACACATTTGTTGAATATGCAGTATGATTGGATGAGATAGATGTATTTTCCGGTTGTCACACTCTGCAGCTGACTTTGAATGACTGTATGACAGTTTGACCATTTCTTGCAAAAAATAAATTCTCAAAAGACTTTTGTATATAGTACCTTTTTTGAAACTCAAAAATTGCCACAACACCTACTAGTAAGTTTTAAAGCAGAATCGAATATGGTACTGTATTAATTGTATGGATGATGTTTCACAAACTCCACATATAGGGTCCTTCGCATGCTCAATCCCATCATGATTTTCTCTGCCAAAATCCAGTACGTGATTCAGTTTGTTTATTCATATTTTCAGCTTTATGTGTCAATGGAGAACAATATGCATATTAGAAAAACATTATGTTCTGTACTTAAATACAGCATTCAGATATAGGTTAAGATATAGATTTAAATGATGAGCATCCGCAAGAAATGAACTCTCCAGTCTACACATTCAGTCGAGAAAAAGCTGTTTTGTCTCCCCCTCATGGGTGCCGTCATTTTGGCTTCACATGACAAGCCTTGTCATGTTATTAACAGAAGTATTACTGCTTCTACTACTATTATTACTACTACTACAGCTGCAAAACGAATTATGAGAAATTATTATAATATGCAGAAAATCTATAGGCAGAGTAGCTCAAAAGTATTATGTCCATGCTGAGTATGTAAAGCAGTGGTTTCCAACATGTGGTCCTCACAGTCCCTTGCAAAGGGCACTGGAATAATATGCTTTATGGTCAAAAATGCAAAATGGTTGCCCTCGACTGACAGACTTTTGGTCCAATGTCTTTGATACACTTAATAATGCTCTTAATATAGACTTGGGCCCCAACCCCTTGACTGCTCTTTTTGGTATTATCCCAAGACCTGACTTGACTGTCTGATCTCGCCCAGTTATCACCTATACCACTGTTTTAGCTAGATGAGAAACACATCATCCCTCCATCACATGATATGTGGATCCGAAAAATCTTTTGCTTTATAAAACTCGAAAAGTTAAGATTCTCGCTTTCAGGATCCCTCAAATCTTTTCATAAGACCTGAAACCTTTTTTGAGACCCCATCAAATATCTGTTCGATCTGTTTTTTAGACCCCATGAAAGATCCTCTTCTGTTCTTAGCTCTAATACACAATAGTTAACTTCTATTGCTCCTTTACGCTTAAGGAAGATTAAGGAAAACAGTCTGACACCGTGGTATAATGAGCACTAAACATAGTATCCTCACAATTATATTCCTTCTTAGAGAAAAATGGCATTTGTGAGGATTTCCAGTCAGGATTTAGACTGTATCATAGTACTGAGACTGCTCTAATTAGAGTTACAAATGACCTGCTCTTATCATCTGATCGTGGTTGTATCTCTCTATTAGTGCTATTGGATCTTAGCGCTGCATTCGACACTATCGACCACACATTAGCATGGTTCAAATCATACTTATCTGACTGCCATCAATTTGTATCAGTGAATTAAGAGGTATCATATAGATCACAAGTGCAGTATGGAGTACCACAAAGCTCAGTACTAGGACCGTTGTTTTTCCACACTTTACATGCTACCCTTGGGAGATATCATCAGGAAGCTCTACACTTAGCTCTACATTTCTTCACAACCCGGACAAAACATACCAATTCGCAAAACTAACAGAATGCATAGCTGATATAAAAAAACGGGATGACTAGTAATTTCCTACTGCTAAATTCTGAAAAAAAACAAACGGGTGTTAATTATCGAACCAAAAACCTCATGTAATAATCTAGAACACTGTCTAACACTTGAAGGCTGTGCTGTCAATTTTTCGTCATCAGTTAGGAACCTAGGTGTATTTGATAGCAATCTTTCCTTTCAAAGTCATGTTTCTAGCATTTGTGGAACCTAGGTGATAGCAATCTTTCCTTAGAAAGCCACGTTTCTAGCATTTGTAAAACTGCATTTCTCCAATTTCTCCATCTATCTAAATTACGACCAATGCTCTCAATGTCAAATGCAGAAATGTTAATCCATGCGTTTAT
>NW_015542453.1:1130331-1153437 GCF_001515605.1 Sinocyclocheilus anshuiensis
ATATGTCCCAAAAACCTTCAAACTGGCTGTTATTAAGCCTCTCATCAAAAAAACACAACTTGACCCCAAAGAACTAGTTAATTACAGACCGATCTCGAATCTCACTTTTCTGTCCAAGATACTAGAAAAGGTAGTATCCTCACAATTATATTCCTTCTTAGGGAAAAATGGTATCTGTGAGGATTTCCAGTCAGGGTTTAGACCGTATCATAGTACTGAGACTGCTCTCATTAGAGTTTCAAATGAACTGCTCTTATCATCTGATCGTGGTTGTATCTCTCTATTAGTGCTACTGGAACTTAGCACTGCGTTCGACACTATTGACCACAACATTCTTTTGAATAGACTAGAAAACTTTGTTGGCATTAATGGAAGTGCAATAGCATGGTTCAAATCGTACTTGTATGACAGCCATCAATTCGTAGCAGTGAATGAAGAGGTATCATATCGATCACAAGTGCAGTATGGAGTACCTCAAGGCTCAGTTAGCCTTTTTGGAAGCATCATAGCAGAGATTAATTGCCCTATTTGTTCACTATGTTGGATGGTAGTCCCATCACTTTTTTTAAAACCTCTTTGTTTCCACACTGCTCCGAATAGATGACATACACCATGAGCATATGCTGAATCTGTGAAAATGTTGGCAGTTTGTCCTTTCGCTAACTGACATGCAGCTGTAAGAGCTTTTAATTCTGCTAATTGAGCAGAGCAAGGCTGCACACAATGTTGTGATACTACAGGTACAAATTCTTCTTTGTCTTTCTTCACTACTGAATATCCTGTATGATTTCCTTCATGGTCTCTAAAGCTAGAACCATCTACAAAATAAGTGACTTCTGCTTCAGGGATGGGTGTTGATTCAAGAGCTGGTCGTAATCTGGTAAATGCCAATGACTCATTCACACAATCATGGGGTTCTCCTTCAAATGCCAAAGGAATTAATTCAGCTGGATTAACTGTCTGGCATCGTTTAATGGTAACATCTGGATATGTGAGTAGCGAGGAATAGGCCAAAATTCGAGCTTGTGTCAGAACAAATTTCCCTTGTTCTATTAATTCCACAATTTTGTGATGAGTATGTATAGTTACTGGGTACCCCATAGTTATTGTGGATGCTTTTTCATAAGCATAATATACTGCTGCTAGGCCTTGTTGGTAACATGGTGGGTATCCCTGGGCTACATTATCTAACTTTGTGCTGTAATAAGCTATAGGTTGTTTTTTCCTCCCACTACAAGTCTCTTGCATCAGTACAGCTGATGCATAACCCTCAGTTCTATTTGCCACATACAGATGAAACATTTTATCGTATTCTGCCGTTCCCAGGGCAGGGGCCTGTTGTAGTTCTTTTTTTTTTGTTTCAAATGCTAGTAATGCATCTGTGTTCAATTTTAATGGATTGCTTAAATGTTGTAATCCTGCTTGTTTCATCATTTCTCTCAACGGCCCTGTCTTTACTGCATAGTCTTCTACCCAGTCGGCACTAAAGCCTGTCATTCCTAGGAAAGTCATCATTTGTCCTACTGTCTGAGGCAATGGTGTTTTACTTATGCCTTCCAATTGAGCTGGAGCTATAGCTCGTGTGCCAAATGCAATTAATCTTCCCAAGTATTCCACTTGAGGTTGGCAATACTGGATTTTCTTGTTGGACACTTTGTGTCCTCCTTGTGCTAACTTTGTCAATACCTGAATTGAGTCTCTGTGACATTGTTCTATTGAGGAAGAACAGGTAATTAAATCATCCATATATTGTAACAGTGTTCCGTCTATTCTAAGATCTTTTAAATCAGCCTTAAGTATTCTGTTAAATAAGTGTGGCGAATGTTTATATCCCTGTGGCTACTCTACAGAGCCTTCATTCATTCCTAGTCCTAGCCTAGTTTTGCCCTGTCTGTTTTCTTAGTCTCTGATCCTTGCCTGTTTACCTGGTTTATCCCTCTAGTCTCGCCCCTTTGATTCTGTTTGCTGATCGTTTACCTCCGCTAGCCTTAGGTTTATTCTTGTGTCTTGCCCGCCATATACCTGTCTGCCATTATCTGACCCATGCCTGTTCTATGACCACGTCTCTGTCTTCTGTTAAGAATAAAGCTTGGACTTCCGATAAGATGGCGGCGTGAGAAGTCGTAAAGTTTCTGATCCGCACATTTCTTATTATTTAACGGCTTATTTAGCATTTATTAAGTGACATAACTTGAAAATACCACTCGCAACCCTTAGTAGAATAACATGCCTAGAAACAATACTAAAAAAACGACTGATAATACTGAGGATGCGGGTGATACGCAGAGTGTGGACGGGGCCGCCTCGTGCCAGGGGGATATCAGAGAGCTCCTAGGTGGTATTCGATCTGAGGTAGCGGCACTCAGAGTGGAGATTCTAGTAGAGCTTAAATCATCTATTTCTGCGATGAAAACTTCATTATTAGAGCAAGAAACAAAGCTGAAGGATATGGAAGATTCCCTTACCGACGTGGATGGTCGGGTTACTGCCCTGGAATCTACGTGTTCAACGCTGTCGAAAGATAATGAAAGACTGAGGGCCAAACTCGACGACTTGGAAAATCGATCCAGAAGAAATAATGTTTGTGTGATTGGTATCCCTGAGGGCTCCGAAGGTACTCATCCCTCTGCATTTATTTAAGGAATGTTACTCGAAGTATTCGGGGAGCAGAGTTTTGCCAAGAAGCCGGAGGTGGACCGAGCTCATCGTTCCCTAGCCCCGCCGCCGAAAGCTAATCAGGCTCCCAGACCGTTCATCGTGCGATTGCATCATTACCAGGTGAGGGAACTGATTCTCCGGCTGGCACGAGAAAGGGGACAGGTGTTATACAAAGGATCGCGTATACACTTTTACCCCGATATCAGTGCTGAAGTCGCAAAGTGGAGAGTGGCTTTTAACCAGGTCAAAGCTCAACTCAGAGGAGCGGGAATTGAATTCGGCTTGCTTTTCCC
This sequence comes from Sinocyclocheilus anshuiensis, assembly GCF_001515605.1. NCBI lineage: Eukaryota > Metazoa > Chordata > Actinopteri > Cypriniformes > Cyprinidae > Sinocyclocheilus > Sinocyclocheilus anshuiensis. The sequence continues at coordinate 1,133,283 of NW_015542453.1, forward strand.
TGCACGGCTACGGATCAATCATGATGGAACGAGACATTTTTTTGACTGTCCACAACGGGCTTTGGAATTTGTGAGGGGAATTGTCCCCCCTTCAGCAAGTGAGTAGGAATGATCATCGCGACAGAGATTGTGTCTCCGATCCTACTTAATTCAGCGTCAAGCTAAACTTGGATAACTTTATGGTTACAGTAAGTTACGTTATGCGATGGAAAATGGAGAGACTAATTTTAGTTTGGACTGATCCACACTCTTAATTTCACATTCAAAATGTCGTTTGTTTTTGTTTTCAACGACAATTAAGTTCAAAGGGAGCAGAAACAAGAGCTGGTGAGTTATGGTTCTTAGTATACCAGCAGATGTTTGTTGTGTGAGGGTGTCAATACGTCGTTTGCGACAAGGGTGGGGGGGAGGCGGGGATAATAGCACGGCCTTTTTTTTTTTTTTGTGCTCACGTGGTTTGCTATAACGGATTCAGTATTATTGTCTCTATCACTTAGAATTACTCCTTGATAATATGTCCAAGTTCAATAAATGTGATGTAAATTTCATAACGTGGAACATAAAAGGCATGAACAATCTCATTAAAAGAAATAAGATTTTTTCTCACTTACGACAACTGAGCGCAGACATAGTTTTTCTACAAGAAACCCATATTCTTAACTCAGATGTAATTAAACTAAGGCGGAGTTGGGGAGGTCAGGTATTTCACTCGAGTTTCAATGCAAAAGGCAGAGGTACGGCTATCCTCATTAGGAAGAGCATTTCTTTCACCAGTGAAAAGGTTATCAGTGACTCCTCTGGTCGCTTTGTTATCATTACAGGCCGCCTGCTTGACAAACAAGTAATTCTTGTTAACATTTATGCTCCAAACTTTGATGACAGCAATTTTTTCACCAAGGTCTTCACATCTATTCCACCAGCTGACGATTATGCATTAATAATAGGTGGGGACTTTAACTGTGTTCTGAACACATTATTGGATAGATCCTCCTCCAAAGTTATACAGCCTTCTAAGGCAGCTACAAACATTAAGAATCTCTGTGATCAATTTGGACTAGTAGACCCCTGGAGATTTCTTTTCCCTTCTTCCAGGACATTTTCCTTTTTCTTGCCTGTTCATCACTCATACAGCCGCATTGATTTTTTCTTGGTGGATAAGAGTCTCATGCCCTTTGTCTCATCTAGTATGTACCATAGCATTGTTATATCTGACCATGCCCCCTCCTCTTTTGTGCTGAGTTTACCAACTCAGCATTCCTCCTTTAAACCGTGGAGACTAAATTCTTTGCTCCTAGCAGATGAAGAACTCATTACTTATTTAACCAAAGAGATTAATATTTACCTGGAGTTAAATGACAAGTTTGACATATCTAGGAGTATACGATGGGAAGCATTAAAAGCATACTTGCGGGGCAAAATAATTTATTTCTCCTCCTATGCCAAGAAGCAAGAACTCTCAAAGCTCAAGGATATTTCAGAAGCCATTAGCAGGCTTGATGAACAGTACGCCGTCTCTCCTAGCCCCCCCTTGTATAAAGAAAGAATAAGCCTACTGTCCAAATATAACTTGTTGTCAACTAAACAAGAAGAGAAGAGGTTATTAAAAACTCATCATTCATTTTATGAATTTGGGGACAAAGCCAGTAAATTACTAGCTTTTCAGTCTCGTCAATCAAATAATTAAAAAATAATTACTCATATTAAGGCCACGTCTGGATCCATGGCATATACTCTACAGGATATTAATGACAGCTTTGTCCATTTTTACTCTAACCTATATACTTCAGAGTACCCTAATGATTCTGCAATTTTAGAGTCCTTCTTTAAAAAAAGAAGTTTACTCACTATTAACTCAGACCATCACTCTGACCTGGGCAGACCCATAGATACAGTTGAAGTTACAGAGGCTATTGCGGCAATGCAGAGTAGTAAAGCTCCGGGACCTGATGGTTTCCCGATAGAGTTTTATAAGAAGTTTGCAGCTTTACTGGGCCCACTTCTTATGGCAGTTTATAATTAATCTTTTAATAGAGGGACTCTCCCTTTAACGCTTATACAAGCTTCAATTTCTCTTATCCCAAAGGAAGGCAAAGATCCCACTCATTGCGAATCATACAGGCCAATTTCACTTCTGAACGCAGATTTCAAAATTTTATCCAAAATTCTTGCGCTACGCATGGAACCCATTCTCCCTACTATAATTTCAAATGACCAAACAGGATTTATTCGAGGCCGTAACCCCTTTAATGCCCTCTCTCTCCCTTGTTATTCGCCATATCAATTGAACCCTCGGCTGCTGCGCTCCGTCAGTCTCATAATTTCAAAGGTATTACACGACATGGTACGGAGCATAAAATTTCATTATATGCGGACGATGTTTTATTATATGTAACAAGCCCAACCTCCTCAATTCCTCAAATTATTTCGCTCTTAAAAGAATTTGGCAATATTTCTGGCTATAAGCTTAACATGAGTAAAAGTGAGTTTTTCCCAATCACTCCGACTTCCTGTAGAGACTCCTCCTCCATTCCATTTAGAATAGTACATGAGGGCTTCAAAGTCACAGTTGATCGTCATGAGTCCCCGGCCAAGATGGCCGCCACGCCTAAACTACCCGCTTATCGCCTGTAGTGATAGCTACTCTACAGAGCCCTCGTTCATTCCTAGTCCTAGACTTGACTATTGGAAAGTGGGAAGATAGATTCTAAAGAGAGGAATGTTCATTTATTTTTTTCATCTATCTATCTATCTATCTATCTATCTATCTATCTATCTATCTATCTATCTATCTATCTATCTATCCCCCTTTTTATTTATTTATTTTTTCTCTCATGGTTTTATATATTTTTTTATTTTTATTTATTTTTATTTATTGTGTGTGTGGGAGGATTCTGGGTGGGTTTAATTTGAGATAATCTGTAATCTCTTATTCTTCACTGAAAGTATCATTATGTATTGTCTTGTTAAATACCATATATTTTTTTTAAATATTAAAAAAGTGAAATGGTTTAAGATAAATAATAAATTAATAAATGCATTTCTCAGAATGCTCCAAATGATCAGGCATTGAAGAATAAAATAGAAAATAAAACAACCAAGTCAATAAGTGTTTTGTGTGTGTGTGTGTGTGTGTGTGGGAGACACACAAAACAAGCCTCTTAAGAATGCAATATAATAAGCGTACATGAAAAACTTTGCCAGGAGAACAAATATAGATCACACATTTAAAATACTATATTATTAAAAAGCAGAAAATGTAATTTATTAAAAATAAAATAATTCAATATAAACTATTTAAAAATTATTATATGACAATAAAGGCATTAAATTATAATACTTCTACAGAAATTAAATTACATTTTACATATTACATTCATTCATTCATTCATTCATTTAATGTTTGTTTGTTTAATCATGTTTTATATTTAATCACACCTAAGGGTTGTATTGAGGATTTTGTTAAAATAACACTATAGGCCAAAGACTTGTTTATCTCTTCCTGAACACCTTGGTGCTATCTCAAAACATTAAAAAAGAGTCTATTTAATGAGTATTTTTAGTGAGGCCCCACGCACGCTGCATCAAACCAATGCTAGGTATACACTACATGATTTTCAAAGTCGTCCATTCAGTTCCTTTCACACTTCAAAACTGTTTTGGGTATCATGAAGTTGCTGTGGTTTGCATTTACACACATTACACAGTATTTCACTAGTAAGAATCCCTGACAAGGACTACAAATCTTCTCCTGGAATTTCTCATTTACATTTTTAACATGTAGATTTAAGATTTTTTTTTCCTTTTTTTTTCTTAAAGTTAAATTGCAAAATTATTTTCAAAGCTTGACTTTTGTCCATTCACAAGAGGGCAGCAACGCACAATTCCTACCTCATCAGACTTAAGAAATACACTGAAGCCTCTACTTTCCTACATTTTAGTCTAAACAGTATGCCAATGACATATCCTAAAAAAGAAACTCAGCTAGCCTAATTTTGTGTGTGACTGATGTATCAACCCAAGGACTGCAAAACGGGTTGTCTAATTTTCAGATAGGCCTATCATTTCAGTGTTTAGAGACTGAACAAAAACTCTTCAACTGAGCAGCTGTACAATTGGTCCTCGTACTTTTACCATATTACTAATAATGAAGAGGAATTTGTTTGACAAGTCCTCAGCATAATAAGCAGTGATACTTCGAGTAAAAACTACATGAAATATTTGGAGTCTCAAAGGAGCACGAACTGAAGTACTCGACAATCGATAATATTGCAAGATAAAACTGCATATTTGCAGGCATCCCATCACTTATTAAAGTGAGGCACGCCTACAGCGCGTGCGGCTGCCCAGTTCATTCTCACAGACTGCAGCGCACTTTACAGCGCTCAGACTGTCACAATGCGCTCCTATTTCTGGCGGATTTTTTTTACGAGGAGTGACAGTGGAATAAGAGGAAATCATGCTAGTTCTATCGTAGTAGACCGAAGACCCTTCACTTCTTTCCCAGGATTGTTCTTTTCTGTTTAACCATTATCCACAATGCTTTACTTTCAGCTGGTGATCATGGCAGGGACTGTCATGTTGGCATACTACTTTGAGTACACCGATACTTTCAACGTGCACATCCAAGGATTTTTCTGTCATGATAATGCTTATACGAAGCCCTATCTCGGACCAGAGGAGTCCAGTGCGATCCAGCCAGCCATCCTGTACGCGGTGGTCGCAGGGGTCCCTGCACTCGTGGTGAGTTAGTGTGTATTGAAGGTTTAAAGGAGTTTAGAATAAGCAGTGCATGCTGGTCGTGGTTCTTGGGAAGATCTTTATTCATATAATAGCATAATGTTAATCAGCTTGTGAAATGTATTGTCCTGGTGGATAGAGTCTCATAGTCATCCTGCCTGCAAAGTTAGGATAACAATAATTGAAAGAAATAATTATACACAGAAGAATGTGGCATCTGGATTTACACACCACACACACACACACACACACACACACACACACACACACATACATATATATATATTTATGTATATTTGATTATACAAATTATTTTGCAAATTAATTATCCAGTGTGTTTTAGAGTGTATTTGCACTTTGTGGGTCAGCTATCTATCTATTTAGTGGGTCAGCTATCTATCCATCCATCCATCCATCCATCCATCCATCTATCTATCTAGTGGGTCAGCTATCTATCTATCTATCTATCTATCTATCTATCTATCTATCCATCCATCCATCCATCCATCCATCCATCTATCTACCTTAAAGGAATGAATATTTTTTTATTCAGCAAGGATGCATTCATTTGATCAAAGGTGTTAGTAAACACATTTATACAAATTAATGTTACAAAAAAGTTTATTTTAAATAGATACTGATCTTTTGAATTTTCCAATCATTAAGAATCCAGAAAATGAACCCATGATTTCTACAAAAATATTAGAAGCAGCACAACCATATCTCAGAATTGAAAATAATAATAAAAAAATGTTTCTTAAACAGCATATTAGAATGATTTCTGAAGGATCATGCAACTGAAGACTGAAGTAATGACTGCTGAAAATTCAGCTTTGCCATCAGAGGAATACATTATGTTTTTACAGTGGTGGCCAAAATTATTAGAACACCTGATAGATCTGAAAATATTGACCTTTTTTGCCTCCAAAACATGATTTAATTTCATAATGTTCATAATGCAGATGGCTGCACTGAGCACAACTATCAGATGAAGTGAGTAGTGCTGTCACATGATTAATTGTGATTAATCATTTGGCACACTCGAAGTGAGTCGTACTGTTTTTATCCACTTTTAACTTTAACATTTGATATGTCCACCATTACAGCAGCAAATCTCTCTGACATAGTGTCAATATATTTCCTGAGAACTTCAACACTAATGTTATCCCATGCCTTCTGCAACTCAAGCCAAAGGCTTTCTATTGAATATACAATAGATCTGTCCAGTTTATTTTCCAACTCGCCCCAAATTTGCTCGATGGGGTTGAGGTCCGGACTTGTAGGGGCCAGTCCATCATTTTCAATGTTCCAGCAGATTCCTTCCATCACAGGTAGTTCAGGCAATAGTTAGTTTTATGGGTATTGTAATGGCCAATTCAACAAAAACAACTGAAACCTCTTACAGTTTTTCTCAGTCGCTTTGGTGCATTTCTTGACATTTGCACTCACAGTTTAGAGAATGTTAAGATTGTTTTGAGAAATGTGCCAAAGCAATTGAGAAAAACTGTATTACAGAAGAGGGAGTGAGAAAAACTATAACAACTTTTCCTGTGTAAAATGTTGTGGAGGTTGAACTAACTGTTGTGCAAAGGTAAATAGTGATGTGAGAAATGCACCAAAGCGACTGAGAATGTAAATATGCCAAGTCTTCTTATAATTTTGGTCACCACTGTAAATATATTAAAATAGAGTTATTTAAAATTGTAGAAATATTTCACAATGTTAATGTTTTACTGTGTTTTTGGTAAAAAAAAGCAGCCTTGGTGAACATAAGAAATGTCTCTCAAAAACATAAAAAATACAGACCACAGACTTTTGAATGATAGTGTACCTCAGATGCAAAAATAGAAAACAAATTAAACAGTTGTTGACACTTAGTAAGAGTAAAGGTATAAACATAACAGCATAGTTCAAGAGGTGTTGGTTTTTATGAAAAATGTTCATGATGAAATCTTTAACTTTAAGGAGAGTTTGTAATATTGTTGAGATCTCTTTTGAAACTCTAGAGGTGACACAAGATTACCCTGAACATGAAACATGCGAAAGTCTCAATTTTCATCCTATTTAATATAATTGCTATGCAGAAGAAATGAAGAAATGAGATATGACAGATTTGAAAAGCCTGCATCTGCAGGGCACCATTGGTTAGTGTTTGCTAGCCTAGGTTGGCCACAGTGAATGTCGGGATCTGTCTTTGAGAAGTCTCTTTTTGGCTCTAGACTCTAGCTTTCTGTGCCTACAGTATATTAAAAGAGAATTTATGATGAGAAAGATATTGGCAGCTCCGATGATAAATTAAAGAGCACCAGGATCACCACAGAGCCTCCCTGCTCTCATCTCTCATTAGAATTCCAATGGATTTGCTCAATCGATCTGAAAAAACTCTTCCTGGCCTTATATTAAGGCCACACAAATTCACCCCCCCAAATGATTATTATTATCACCCATTTGCTGAAAGCATCACTTTTGAGCCAAGTGTGGAGTGAAAACTTCGATCTGGCCTCTAGCATGCTCTGTGGTGAACAGTAAAGGTCAGATATCATCTTGAAGTGCAGGCTTATACAGTGTTAGTCCCAAATATTGCTGGCATGCTGAACTTGGGCATTTCTGACAAGTTTACAAAATCTGAGACTTTAATGCAAGTGTATTTCTTACCCTCATATTATTTTAAACTGTGTGAGTGACTTTCTTCTGTGGAATACAAATGAAGAAAGTTTTAGTCATTTTTTCCCCCATGCAATTACAATTAATGTTGATTGGAGTTTTTAAGTTTCAAATACAATATCGCCATAAAAGTAGTCTATGACTTATGTCCTGCATTACTACTTTTTTTAATGTATACGATAGCTTTGTGTGAGGAAAAAACTGAAACTGAAGTTGTTTATAACCTTTCTCATCCAGTGAGCTGTCATATTTACCTCCCCCACCCCCCAAAATTATGACATTTTAAGTCATGATTATGACGTCAAATTTAAGCTTTTATGATTATACTTTTTGTTTCAGAATTTTCAGTTTTTGTAATAACTGACTTTTCACCTCATAATTCTGACTCAAGATGCGAGCACAACAGTCAACAAAGTTTACAAAACTATGGAAAAGTAGTGAAGTAGAATGGAAAAACACATTCTGTGTGAATGGCCCCTAAGTCAGCTGTCTATTTGGAGAAGCGCTTAGCAAACGTACAATAGCTTTCCTTGGCATTTCTGATACAGTGTGTGTCTACCGACCAGTGGTATCGCTGGCATCAAGTATTAAGCTTTCATTAAAATATTGAAACCAAACAGCCCCTGTCCTATCTCTTGTATGATGTAGTGGTTATATGTGCATTCAGAGCACTTATATTGCTGCTGACCTGCCAAAGCCACGATCATTTTTCAGTGTGCTTTTACCTATGTACCAACCCAGTTTTAAATGACACACCGATTTTCACCCTTTTTAACTGTCAGTGTAGAAGATTCTTGAGCAAACCGAATGGATTCATCACTGCAGTTGCACTGACTGACCTTTGGGAATTGTTCCAGACAGATGTGAAACCTTTCAGACAGAGAGTTTTAACTGTTATAATAGGATTCGACTCACACTACTCTGCCCAATTTCAATGTGACCAACCACAAATAACACAAAATATAATTTGAGCACTTTCCAAAGCTTGAACTGAACCCTTGAGGCTTTTTTAATACTTGGTCTGAACCTGAGTATGATCCACCACCCTCCCTCTGCCTCCGCTATTCATTTGGAAACAAACAACTATGAAAAATTTATTATACTATAATTGTGACATAAAGCATGCAAAGACGCAAATTATATGTTAGGATGGATTATACATTGCGATGAATTGCTTTCATACTAATTGCTAACTGTGCCAGAGCTCTTAAATAAATCGAACACTAGACCAGGGTTTTTAAAAACGTTTAATGCCACAGACCTTCAAATATAAAGATCCTGTAAAAATATAAAGCATTTTTATGTATTACGGTAAATGGTAAATCTGCTTAACACAGGTGTGTTGTAGTTAAAACTTCTTTTTTTTTTTACTGGTGGAATGCCTGATAAAGGATGAGATTGACTTGACTCCAGGCCATGTGGAGTTGGAGGCACAAAGCAGATTAATAGAATTCTTCCTTGGGGCTGCATCTCACGCTCTTCATATTAAATATGAATATGAAAACAAATAAAAAATAAATTAAAGAACTTTTGGAGAGTCCATATGCCAGTAAGAGAAACCGTCTCACTCATCAGGTTTGGCTTTTTGACATTTATGGGCCAGGATGGCATGATGTCTGTTAGAATTGAATAGTGAGTCAGATGCCAATCCACATTCACAGTCCTAAAATGCATGAGAATTCTTTCAAGTCGTGAAAGGATTTGTTGTCTCCTGTTCATTGACAGCTCAGACCATATTTATCGTTAATTTTGAAAAGGTATATTCATAAATCTCAGAGTTTGCCAGTTTATGTATAAAGGAACGTGTCTTGAAAGTAAAGTAAACAAAAATAACAAATATTCTATTCTGCAAAATGGGTCTTGGATGATTTATATAACGCCTCTAACTTTCCAATTCAAAGTTTCTACATTTAATCAATGCAGTTTGTCTTTTTGAGCTTATTGTGCATGCCTCATATGTAATCAATAAAGAACAGAGATTCATGCTGCAGTACTAACAAGTGATGTCAAAGTGATATATCCTCAGACTCTTGGTGTAGGTTTCCCACTTCAACAGCTCGCTCAGCCGTGCTAATATTGAGATATCATTGATGTTGTAAACCTGGAGTTTGCTGCACTGTTGAGTTGGCCCAAGAGTTCACAAGTTCACCTGTCACTTCCTGTGTTTTTTCACATTGGTAAAAGTATTGGAATAAGGGCGCCAGGCTCTTCTGCAGCTGAAGTCTTCACATGCTGTGAGCCGGTTAGTTGCAGACACTTTTATCCTAAGTGACGTAATACACAGGCGCAAATGAGCAACTGTTTTGCATTTTATGATGTTGCTATATGTAGCAAGAAAACAGAAAGTGCACATATATATAGTGAACAATTAAATTATGTAGTTGAGAATAAAAAAGGTCTTGTGATTGTTTTGATGAATCACAGAAAAAAGGACTTGATCAACGGGTTAACAAAACAACTGTTTATTTTAGCTACTGAATTACTAGGAACTGAAGCTCCATCATGACAAGTTTCAGTTAGTTTCATATTCTCTTGGCCACATCTCAGAAAAATTAGCAAAAATGGTACCTTTAGGGGTACAACAACTTATCATTGGGGCAGTATCCTCAACGTGGCATCTTTTTTATCTCTAAAAGGTTCATCATGCACAGATTGTAGTACTAATCTATTTTACTGACAGTGCAAACTTGGAACTTTTTAAAAGTGATATGAAAAATATTGACAGTTACAAGTTAAAGGTGAATTCATGCCAAACACTGAATGAAAGCAAGAAATTTTTTTTTATTTACACACACAGAGAGTGGCAAGAATATGTTCGAAAATATCTTTGAAAATGCCAAGTTCTGTCATGAAACTCTAGATGGCGCAGGCTGATGGGTGGTTACCGCAAATTGATAATATTCACAGCATTAAACTACTTGGCACAAGCTGATTGGTTCATGTTGCATACATAGCCAGTGAGCTTGCTGCTTTAAATTTAAATGGCTGGTTAGCATTCACTAGAGCAGTTCACAGCAAACTTTCAGAGTTCCTCTGAAACCCTTCACCTTCCCCAGCTCCACCTGTATAGATCTGCTACAGGTTATTATAAATGCTACTTATCACAGTCTTAATTGCTCACACCATCATATCGGTGTATGTATTGGCAGCAGCAAGTTCCTGTACTTGCTTTGCAGCAGCAGCAATAACCAACATCAGAAGCAGCGTAGCAGATCTCCGCCAAGACCAAATACATTAACATTTTCATAACCGTTACTATGCAAAAATCTTTCGAGTAAGTAAGTGAAACCTTTTAGTAATTTGTATTTTCTTAAAAAAATTCACAGCCGAATGGAGAAAGTAAGTCAAACCCTGAATTTAGTAACTTGTAGTTCCTCCTTTATCAGCAAAGTCTTCACCAAATGTATTGTGTTGCTGCTTAAAAGACTTTTGACCACTTTTGGACCATTCCTCCCCACAGATGTTTCAGTTTATCAATATGTCTGTGTTGTTGTGATAGTGCAGCATACTTTAGGTTATGCCATAGCGTCTTGTTCACCGTAAAGTTGGCCCTACAGGGTTCAGTGCATTTGTCATTGATGCAAGCCATTTGAATGGTCCTGGGTTGGTTATAAAATGGGCTGAACCAATTTATAGCAAGTTATCACAAAATCTGGCCCTGCCAGTTTGACAAAATCAAGTTCAAGACCTTGCTGGGAACTGGCACCTGGCCGGCACAAAATCAGCCTCTAAGCATTTCCATTGTGTTCATGAATTGGTCTTTATGAATGTTCCAGTGTTACAAATAGCTGAAATACAGCCTGATTTTGTCTTCAAGCCTAGAGAATTAGATTTTAGCTTCATTTAGATCTTAGTTCTAAGTAAAGATCAAGGAAAAAGCAGAGAAGAGAGAGTATCATTGTACCATTAAAAGCCTCTTATTTGATTTTTGTTGCTGTTTTGTCTGCAGATTACAGTGACAGAGTCCGTACTCTTCTTGCTGCAGTATGTCTCTGAGGATCTAGACAACCGAGAGAAGATCATTGTGATGGGCGACTGTTGTTACCTAAACCCTCTGGTCCGAAGAACATTTCGCTTTCTTGGTATGTCTTCACAGACGGAAGCACACTAATTAGGGCAAATGTAGATTTAGACGTTTTCCTTTCCTTGTGCATCTGTGCCTGCGCAGAAGAAAGGCAAATCGAGATGTCAGACGCACATACAGTACTAGCAAGTTTCTTGTGTGGGGCAGACGATACACTCATGGTTCATGTCAAAGCATTCTCTTAAATTATTTATAATATTTCTTCTGCAGAGAGGAGTTGAGGGGGAAAAGTATGGGATATTCTTTTCCCCTGAAATCAGACCAGAACAGGTATTTACATTTAGTCATTTAGCAGACTCTTTTATCCAAAGCGACTTACAAATGAGGACAAAATATTAACTCCCATGAATCCAGTAGACTCTAAAAGGAAGTGTAGCCACATTACATTTCAATGAATGTCTTTTTAATAATCATATAATCTGACAAAATCAAGAAAATAGGTTTTACATTTACTTTTCTTAAACACAATCACTGACCACCCGGAAAACGTCTCAACCAGTCTGTGATTTTTTTCTAGTTAAGAAATAGCCATTCTTTTCAAGACAATCACACAAAACTTGTGTATAGAAGGTAAACTGTATTTAATGTTATTTATTTTTCTTAGCATCTTCTATTGAACATGACAGCAATTATTTATCAGGACTGACAAGAACATTATACATTAAACATGTTGAACTGATTCACGTGCCTGAATTGCAGTTGCAAAGCAATATTGTATAGTTTTAGTAAAGTATGCCAGATTATGGTAGTCTGTTCCATCTTCCACAATCTAGCTTTTAAAATACAACCTACAAAAAGATGATTTTTAAAAAAAAAAGTGTCCTGAGAATGAACCTTTAACGAGTTCATCCTGAAACAAACACTGTAATTGTACTAATGCTGTAATTGTTAGAGAGATGTTGTATAGTTTCTGCATTATTCCTGCACAGTAAATTCACTGGCTTGTCTGTTATGCTGCTCATATCGCTTCCCATTTAAGTGTGCAATCATGTAGTTTTACGAACCATATGATTACACTTGAATTGTGTTGTGAGAACATCTCAGCTGAAGTTCAGTGCTGCGCCACATTAGATATCTGGTTAAAAGATGGAGTCCTCTGGAGCATAATGAATAAGCTTGTTAATGTGGGGGCCGGTGGAGGAGCTGTGAGAGTATACTGACAGCGGTAGCGCTCATTGTAAACTAGTTTCAGTCTGCTGCTTCTCCAAGCTCTGCTCATAGACAACATTCAATGTGACAAAGCTGCCCACGCTTACATTAAGATTTGAGTAACATTTCTCTGCTTCCGTGCCTAATATTCTGGTTGTAAAAAATATGGAGACTCATTTTCCATGATGTGATTACAGTTTGGCATCACTGAACTTATCAGGATTGGTTTACATTAATTATGAAAAAATAAAGTGCAATTAATCATCCCACTTGACCAATATTCACACTAATGTTCAGAAGTTTGAGGTCAGTAAGATTTTTTTTTTGGGAAGAAATTTATTCAGCAAGGATGCATAAAATTAATCAAAAGTGACCGTAAATACATTTATAATGTTACAAAAGATTTATATTTCAATCAAATGCTGAAGTTTCTATTCATCCTGAAACAGAATACTGAACAAAATGTATCACAGTTCCCACAATAATTTTAAGCAGCACAACTTTTCAATACTGATAAGAATAATAAATGAAGAGTTCAAATGCAAAAGCCTTTAAGTGCCATCTGAAATTTTCATCTAAAATGAGGATTTTTAGCAGGCTCCTACGTTTATGTTCAGTTATTTCACTTTAATTGCATAGAAAAGGACCTATACATTGCCATTAGAGTAAAATTACTGAACCTAAACAGAGGAGCCTGCTAAAAATCCTCATTTTAGATAAAAATTTCAGACGGCACTTAGAGGCTTTTGCATCTGAACTCTTCAAATGCTTCTTGAGCACCAAATAAGCATATTAGAATAATTTCTGAAGGAGCATGTGACACACACACACACACACACACATAAAATAGTGAAAATTCAGGTATCTAATTCTAATTCTAAATATCTAAATTGCTATAATCTTTCACAATAATGCTGGTTTTACTGTATTTTTGATCAAATAAATGCAGTCTTGTTGACCATAAGAGACTTCTTTCAAAAATATAAAATCTTACCAACCTCAAACTTTTAAACAGTAGTGTGAAAATCCTAGATATGTGTCTTTGTGTTCCACCAGGTGTGTACGCATTTGGCCTCTTTGCCACAGACATTTTTGTAAATGCCGGACAGGTGGTAACGGGAAATCTGTCTCCATACTTCCTGACGGTGTGCAAACCCAACTACACAGCGCTGGGGTGCCATCAGGTGGTGCGTTTCATCAGCCAACAGGAAGCCTGCACGGGCAATGAGGATGATATCTTACATGCTCGCAAATCGTTCCCATCCAAAGAGGCGGCCATCAGTGTTTATGCAGCTCTTTATGTTGCTGTGAGTAAACTTGACATATACACACACACAAAAGAAAGAGATGGGTCAAACTTAGTGGTTTCTGATTCATTGTAATTAATTTTTTACTCTAAACAGCAAAAAAAACAAAACATGAAATGCAAACCTGATCCAAAGCTATATGCGTTGTGGTTTGAAATCTTGCAATTTATGAAGGCTGTTTATGAACAAGTTAAGTCAGGGGGGAAAACCGCCTGTACTGTAAATACAGGTCAGACAGAAGGTGGAAACTGATTATTTAAAACTAAATTATGACTAATCTAACATTATAAGAAGATCTTAGAGAAAAATAAAACAATAATTAAATAGCTTAATGTAATTTAATATGATTTTAAATTTCTAAAGCATATGCATAGTTTTGCAAGTAGTGCTGGGTAGAGTTTATAAAAGCACAGTATCTTTAATGCCTGAGGACATTGTGTCCTTCTTAATATTTCGTCTGTGCATTACTGATTATTCAGACTGACTTGTGATTATGCTTATCTTATAAAATTGTCATCCGATTTAAGATTTTAGAAAGAGCATAAAAGGATTTTGTTCCAACACGCCTTCAAATTTGAATAAGAGAAGCCTTTTATCCATACTATGGTATTGATCCAGGCATGAATTAGGTTTCATTACATGTTTTTTTTTTTTTTAATATTACGACTTTTTATAAGCATAAAAAGCCAGTTTCCATTTATTCTTGAAGTCCAAAGTCTTCAAGGCCTGTCCCAGCTACACATCACTCATTTTGGACACAGAAAATTGATTTTCATTTTCCATCAGTTCTCCCCAGGTCTTTAAGTTGCTTTGCCTCACTCTCTGATTCTCGATCATGTTAACATCTGGGGTGATCTGTAAGATTTAATACAGGGGTGTCCAGTCCTGCTCCTGGAGGGCCAGTGTCCTGCAGAGTTCTGCTCCGACCCCAATTAAACATGCCTGTATCAGCTAATCAAGGATTACTAACTAACTTCCAAGCAGGTATCGGAGCTAAACTCTGCAGCACACTGGCCCTCCAGGAGCAAGACTTAGCACCCCTAATTTAACGTGGTCCAAAGCTTTGTAGAAATGCATCTAAAAGTCCTGAGATCAAAATCATACAATATTAGACCCATTAGATGGTAGGCAATGTCACAAGTTAATGTACACAACAAACATACATTTTTGTGCAATGCCAGAAATGTCTATAGCAAGACATGGAAATAAATAAATAAGAATCATATAAGTTCTCCTCTATGCCCCGCCTTTCTGAAAAGCATTGATTTTTACAAAGCTCATCGTTCTGAAAAGCGAGGTGTGCTCTGATTGGCCAGCTCGGTCAGCATTATTTGTCAGAACACCGGCATTGTAGGCTACTCTCCCAGAAAACAGTCCTTGTCCTCTGTAAAATGCGTTGCACACATCTGAACTGTTCTGAAACAGTGTTGTAAATACAACTTAACCACTGATGTCTAGTTGTGTCCTCTTTTGGAAGGCCAAACAAATGAACGGAAAACTTGAAATCGCATCATATGACCGCTTTAAATAAATCAGAAATGGTTTACATTCTGAGTAGGCATGTTTTAGTGGTAACAGCCTCAAGACAAAAAAAAAAGTCAAAAATTGCTAAAAAGTCCAAATTGCTCTTCTAGGAGATTAATTTAATGGGTCCTATGACAATAATAAAATGAATAACTTCCCTATAGACAGAAAAAACTTTCATCTGTCATATCCAAATGGCATTGTGTCATATAGTTAGAGGAGAGGAGGAGAATCAATAGATCTAGCATGCCTAAGGGCTGCTCTGTTACTTAATTACCTCAGTTGGCCTGTGACGGAATATCAAAATAGCACTTTACCTGAAAATCTAAATTCTGTCACTATTTACTCATTCACCCTCGTTCCAATCCAATTTCCTGTTATATTTGTCAAGTGTAGCACAAAAGTATTCAAAACCTCTAAAATATGTACGAACACTGACAAAGTTTTCATCTAGCTCACATTCAGATAAAAAATAAAATAAAATCTGTCAAGTTCAATTAAACAAATCTTTTTATCTGCTTTTGCCCTCAAAATGGGTTTTGAATAAGATAAGAATGAATAATGTCAGGGTATCTGCAGGTCTTAAAAAGGTCTAAATATTTTTGTTTGAATTTGAGATGATGTTATAAGAAGTTTGTTTGAAGATGATAATATTTTCTTTACTTGGTCTAAAAAAAGTCTTCATTTTACCATCATAAGATCTGCAGAAACCCTGCTAATGTTTATGCACTGGTTACATATTTGAATTTTTCAATTATTTAATTGCACATGCTTGTGCATGTACACTTAGTTTTCAATTTAGATTATCTTTGTCATAATCTAACACTCACATAGTTCTCTAACTATCTAAACACCACTAATAATTTAGTAAAACTGTTAAATGTGATATTTAGCTAATGTAAATATCAATTTCCATACTGTACATTATAATGTTGTTGTACCGGGGCTGATGAGACGAGAGGCGTGCGGATCCATGTGCAAGCTTTTATTAATAAACAGTCAAAAACACAGGCAGGGTCAAACAACAGCAAACAGGTATGGCACAGGCAAGACAGAAGAGCAATCCTAAACGGGCTTGAGTCAGACGACAGCAAACGTAATCCAGAGGGTTTGACAAGAGGGGTAATCCGTAAATGTGAGCATAAATCCAGGTGAGGAGCAAACACAGTCCGAAACAGCAAGCAAAGGATTAATCCAAGATACGTGGCAAGAAGCAGGAACCAGGAAAACAGGCAAAACAAGACAATGACTAGACTATGAAAACTAGAGCAGGCTCCGTAAAGTAGCTATCACAGTGATAAATGCTAAACAATACTAGAGACTAAACAAAAACACGGAATGGCTCGGTAAAGCAGCTAACACTAGGAGAGTGATAAATGCAGAACAATACTCAGTGACTTGAGAAGGATCTGAGTAACACTAGGAGAGTGATAAATGCGGAACAATACTCAGTGACTTGAGAAGGATCTGAGTGGGTGTTATATAATGTGTGTAATAACTTTCAGGTGAGCGTGTGATTGGTTACAGCTGTGTGCAATCAGTGCAATGGATGATGGGAAATGTAGTCCGGAGTGACATGTAACAGTCTGTGTGGTGTGAGAGTCAATATGATGAAGAGGCAATCTCTTGTGGCAGTCAGATGGAAGTCTATGGACAGAATTCATGACAGTTGTGAAGCCTAAATCACTTGCAGCATTAAAATGGTTGATTTGAGATTTTAGTGTTTTGTTTTTAACCTGTTTAGTATAAAATATAACATTGATCATTTATTGTTAATTGGCCATAACATGGACAGAATTATCAAGCTTATCTCATTGGCCATAATTTTAATCAATGTATTCCTAGAACTATAAAATTCGAGCTTCATCGGGATTATAAGGAAGCTTGGTAGAATGAAGAGGACATCTGTCTGAATGCTCCTGGTGCTTCTTGCTCAAGACATTAATAGTTGTACTTGATCAAATCCTCACAGTGAGATGAATGCCAGACTACCCCCACCTTCCCTCTCTCCCCTAAGGCTTGATTCAGGACAAAAGCAAAGCAGGTTGTCTTCAAATACCACTAGACTAGCCTTCAAATGCCACCCTTCCAGTCAATGCCAATGTCTTGGATAAATGAAACGATGTAGCTGAACCATGGAGATGTATTTCATTTGCAATGCACCTGCAACAGCATCAGACACATTCAAATGTTTACATACACTGATCAGAGTAATGGGTGCATGTTAGCGTGCCATTTATTATAGTGAAAGCCACTGTTTAAACGATTAAATTGAAACCTGTGTTTGCAGACAAACATGCCCACACATGAGCAGGGAATGAATGAGCTATAAAAAGCGTTTACACAGTGGTTAGGATGAAGATGTATTACAGAGTGGTCTGTTTTTCCTCAGATGTACATCACATGTTCGGTGAAGGCCAAAGGGACACGGCTGGCCAAGCCGGTGCTGTCTCTGGGGCTCATGTGTCTGGCCTTCCTAACTGGGATTAATCGAGTGGTGGAGTACCGCAACCACTGGTCTGATGTCATTGCTGGCTTCATCATCGGAGGAGCCATTGCTGTCTTTATGGTGAGGTCACTTTTGAGAACACACACACTAATAGTAAAGATGCATATGCAGTTCATATGCATACTTACATGAATATGCACACTTAGAAATTCAGTTGCTGATCTTATTGAATATTTATGCAAGCACAGTGATTTTAATGAACTGTTTGTACTTATTTTGTGAGGATTATTTTAATAATATTATGTTTAGTTATAGCAATACAGACTACATATCAGATTAGGCTATACACTATCATTCAAATGTTTAGGGTGGGTACGATTTTTAAAATATTTTTGGAAGAAGTCTCTTATGGCTGCATTTATTTGATAAAAAATCTAGTAAAAACAGTAATATTGTGAAATATTATTACAATTTAAAATAACTATTTTCTATATTAATATATTTTAAAATGTAAATTATTCCTGTGATGGCAAAGCATTACTGCAGTCTTCAGTATCACACAATCTTTTAGAAATCATTCTAATATGCTGATTTTGTGCCCAAGAAATATTTATTATCATTATTATTATTATCAATGTTGAAAGTTGTTCTGCTTAATATTCTTGTAGGAGCCGTTTGACGGGATGTTTTGATGAATTAAAAGTTCAAAAGAACAGCATTTATTTGAAATAGAATGTCTTTGTAACAATGAAAGTCTTTACTGCCACTTTTGATCAATTTATCACATCCTTGCTAAATAAAAGTATTATTATTTTTTTAAGTACTGACCCCAAACTTGTGAACAGTAGTGTATGTAACATGGCTAATGTATAGTATTATGGAACATTGTTCCTTTTGAGTTTTCTAATTTTGTGAATCATAAAACATGCAAACAAAGTTATATAAAGGTTATATAATGTGATATGCACAAATCTAAGTGCCTATGAAGTCACCAATGATGAGACATACTAAAATAAAAACTAAAATAATGTTTTTGCAACTCCTGTTCAATCTGGTCTTATGTAACTTTACCTATCAGGCAGACATTTCTAAGCATTGTTAGGGAAGTGGGGAACATCAAAAGTTTGAAAACACCTGATTTAGACAAATTATAAACAACAAACATCATAGTGCTGAATAATTGAGCAGTGCTTTAGCAAAAATACAAGATTAAAATGTCTGTTTAAATGCCTCATAGACTACTTGGAAAATGTAGTGAGGTAAGCTAACAGTTACTCTTCATTAAATGAAGCTTCACTACACTAAAGCTACAGCCCTGTGAAATAAGCTACAGCAACATGGTAAAAGTAGTTTACTAGGCCTACATCTAAGCTATTTTTTTATTTATTTAATTTTTATATTGAACCAACATCATAACAAGTCAATGCTCTCTCAGTGATCAATAAAACTGTCAGTCAAGCAGATAGACAGGCATAATAGTTCAGTTCAGTTTAGTTGTTTATTCAACAACTGTTCCAAACAAATTTGGCAATAGGGCTGAAACGATTCCTCGAGTAACTCGAATACAAAAAAATCATCGAGGCAAATTATGTGCTTCGAAGAATCGTTTAGTCCATTTACTAGGGATGCACTGAATTTTCGGCCACCGAAAATATATGCCGCGCCGCCCAGTGGTGTTCAGGTTTCAAACTCCTCCAGCCGTCATCACTGCGCTGTGTGACGCTCCGTTCATTATTCCACTCTATCAATGTGCATTTTGCTCATTTACTGCTCATGCTCACCGGAAAAGCTAAGTCCGCTCAAATAACGTGCCGAAGTCGTGGGCTAATGGTTAGAGAGTCTGACTCGTAACCCAAAGGTTGCGGGTTCGAGTCTCGTACCGGCAGGGTTTGTAGGTGGGAGGAGTGAACGTACAGCGCTCTCTCCCACCTTCAATACCACGACTGAGGTGCCGTTGTCATATTACGCGATCATATCTCTATGAATGAATAAATGGCAGAAACGCACGTTTTCCTTTAACGTTACCACACACACTGAAGCGCGCATGACGCTCGCGTTGATTTCAGCGTCTGCCGTCTCAATGAGGACATAAACACACTAACAACATCTCCAGAACTGCTCTGAGAGTCACGTCATGACCGTTTCATTTGAGTAAAACTAGCGTCATATCATATACACGGTGACCGTGATTTCACCAAGTACAACATGTTCCTGGATCAACATCCTTGTTGATCCTGGAAC
>NW_015542453.1:1153704-1175403 GCF_001515605.1 Sinocyclocheilus anshuiensis
CAACATTTCTTCCATGTTTTAATTTTAATAGTAAATCCCCTTTGTTTGCCAAAAAGTTTAATTTTCAATCATTTAAAGATAAATTATATTAATGTTTTATGCCTTCATTTGATAACCAGATACACAACACAGAATTTCAGAGGAAAAAGAAAACATTTCATAAGGCTATTTTAAGAATAAATAACAATAAAACATTAGGTGAGAGAAAATAAAACATAACTTTATAATGGTCATTTTCTTTAATCATAGCTATAATTATTATAACACCTAACATATGTTGCATGTAAAAAGTGTGTTTCAGCCACTTGAAGGGTGGGTACATTGTGTGCACATGATCAGGATGGTACCACCTCCGCCGCATTTTGAGAAAGGAAAAACCCTGTTTGCAGGACTATACATTATTTGAATTAGTCAAAAACAACAACAACAACAACAACAACAACAGTTATGTCTGATTATGTTGCATAGAACTGAATAAAAATAATACATTGATATTTAGTATTAATATATTTTCTGTCCAATTTTCTTTCAATAAAATTTGTATTGGCTTGTGTTTTTTAAATTCCATGTCATTAAAATTGAGTTAAATTAAAAAGTCTTAAAAAATTACTTTATATTATTTAATAAAATAAATAATTATTACAAAGCATTTTCGGTTTCGGTTTTCGACCAAGCACATCCAGACTTCTCGGTTTCGGCCCAGAATTTTAATTTCGGTGCATCCCTACCATTACTGTAACTACATACAGAGCACTGTGTTTGCAACCACATACTCCTTTAAAGGATTACACACAGACACCCCAGTATGCAGAGAGACATTTAAGAGGGTTTATTCTCCAAATAACTAAATTAGCATAAACCCTTCGCGCGGTATACAAACGAACATGGAACAATACATTTATTAATCTGTGTTAATGTTAGTTAATAAAAAGACAATCGTTCAGTGTTTGTTCATGTTTTTGTTGCCGTTACGTGGCGTAGCGGTGTCTGACATGGGCTGATGACGTCATCGTTTCAGAAAATATACAGATTCGCTGTCCACACGAAAACGCAAGGGCGGCGTTTTCAGATTTATCCACTCTCTGCGTCCACACGAAACCACAAAACCGATACAAAACGATGTAGTATACATGCCAGACCAGTATGTGGCGCTGTAATTCTGCCACAGAGATACACTAAAAATGGAGAAGAAGACTTGGACTATGAGCATAAACCCTTCGCGCGGTATACAAACGAACATGGAACAATACATTTATTAATCTGTGTTAATGTTAGTTAATAAAAAGACAATCGTTCAGTGTTTGTTCATGTTTTTGTTGCCGTTACGTGGCGTAGCGGTGTCTGACATGGGCTGATGACGTCATCGTTTCAGAAAATATACAGATTCGCTGTCCACACGAAAACGCAAGGGCGGCGTTTTCAGATTGATCCACTCTGGGACCCGGTTTAAAAAAATATCGGTTTCACTCTCCCAAAACGCCGGATCCGTGTGGACGAAACGCCTATACGATACAAAATGTATGCGTATACAGCTAAACACATCTCCATGTAGACGGGGCCTTAGTTTTTGGTTGTACTATGTTTACCTTTTTTAAAGTAATTTGAAATTGATTTTTATATTTTTATATATTTGTATTTGCATTTTGAATGTAATATGGCAATTCAATGCACTAAATGGGTTTAGTTTTGTGTTCATTGTGTTCAATAATGTTCATTTTTCTAAAAAGGAAACAAATTACTTGTTCATTTTAAGAGACCTGTCTTATTTTCTCTTGTATATTTAGTATTGCTCTTTAATAAAGAAAAAGTTCTTATCCGATGACTCGATTAATCGATGGAATTTTCGGTAGAATACTCGATTACTAAAAATATTCGATAGATTCAGTCCTATTTGGCAACAAAAATCAGTATCATGTACAGGGTCGGATTTACCTCATATTGTGACATTGTCACGCTACGCTGCTGCGGGAAGAACGTAGGAGACACGGAGTAGCATTCACAGTCTTTAATGACGAAAACACGGGATAATCCACAATAGTAGCTGGGCAAACACACGTAGAAACAAGTAGAAATGACAAATACAAACTGAACAGACTGGGGCTTATAAAGACCGGATAATGAGGGACAGACAGGTGTGGGGAATCAATTCATAATCAAACTAAACAAGGACAGGAACAAGACCAAATAAGGCAAAACAGGAACTGAAACACATGACAAAACAGTACCAATCCTGACAGACATAGGCAAAATAAATTTTTGGTGTCAGCCGGAAACCTCCTATTGGCAGTTGGTGTTGTGGCTTTATTGTAGCCTATACAGATACATTTATATAAATGGTAACACTACACAATAAGGTTCATTAGTTAACTAGTGTAGTTAACATGAACTAAGAATGAACAATACTTCTGCAGCATTTATTAATGTTAATTTCAACATTTACTAATGCATTATTAAAATCAAAAGTTGTGTTTGTTAACATTAGTTAATGCACTGTGAACTAACAAACTACAAATGCGACTGTATTGTCATTAACTAACATTAACAAAGTTGAATAAATACTGTAATACATGTATTGTTCATTGTATGCTCATGTTAGTTAATACATTAGCTAACATTAATGAAATCTTATTGTATGTTACCATATAGATGTATAGGCCTACAAATAACTTAGGCTACGTTTATTTGCATCGTTGCATGTGTTATTAGATTATTAACATTTCACCAAAATCACGACGTTTTTGACCAGCGAATGTTTTTCCTCGTCATTACCGCCACATCTGTCACAAAGCAAGGCTAGACACAACAGGTAAGTGCAAAACAGGATGGTTTATTGACTTGATAAGCAGATGAATGGAATGGGTGAGGTAAAGGCAGGTGAGTGTCAACACAGTGAATGATTCCAGGGTTCTTATCTGAGTTCTGATGGTAAGTATCTTATGCCAGTTTCGTTGGAGATCGTGGAACAGATTCCAAGGAGTCATTGGAGGATCGCGGGAGGAACAGAAGGAACCTAAGTCTTTCTAGGAGAATTCAGTAGAGAGAGTCCAGAACAGTTCATAGGAGTGAACGGTAGACCGAACAGTGAGTGACTGAGAAGTGTGTGTATTTGTAGTGTGGCTTGATTGGTGACAGCAGGTGCGGGTGATCAGAACTCAGGTGACTGTGATCGGGTGATTATCCTGGATGGTGACTGAAGTTCTCCCGAGGTTCGGGGCTTTCGATGAGGTTAGATGCAACTTGAGCTGAGTGAGATCCTGGGAGCAGAGTGGGTAATGACGTGAGGCAGTTGCGGTGACAGTGCTCGCTCGAGCGAGTCACCTCACACGAGTCCCATCTGATCTCTGGAGAATGGAATTGCCCGAGGAACCCGCGTCGACGAGGGCAGGGACTGAAACAGAGAGGTCTGGGGTAAGTAGTTGTACCGATAGCACTGACAGCGTGGAAATGACAGGGTCTAGTTGGAGGGTACTCACCGCAGGACGTGGGGGTCTGACTGGGCAGGTCCTGATGTAATGATCCGCCGCAGCGCAGTAAAGGCACAGACCTGCCGCGAGACGGCGAGCACGTTCAGAAAGGGTGAGCCGGGAGGCGTCTATTTGCATCAGCTCTGGTACTGGGGAACCCATGCCGGGCGTGACAGACTGGTGGGCGGCTTCGGTGGCGTGGCATGCCGACAGACGCTGGGAAATTCGGTTGGCTTTTTGCATGAAGCGTTCAAGTCCAACGGAATCATCATAGATAGCCATTTGAGCTTGTACACGGGGATTCAATCCTTGCCGGTAAGAGCTAAGTAGAGCCGCCTCATTCCACTCGCTAGTCGCCGCCATCGTTCTGAACCGCAGTGTGTAGTCGTTAATGGAAGACGTGCCTTGGCGCAGCCGCAGTAACTGGTCGGACACAGATAGCACTCCTGCAGTGTGACCAAAGACTTCTTTGAAATGGTTAGTGAAGGCATCATATGAATTAATTATGGCACTTTTAGCGTTCCATATGGCACCTCCAGGACTTCTGCGGGTGTGGGAGGTCGAGGATCCATGGAGGTAATTGTATTGGTCCGGTCTTCTGTCACAAAGCAAGGCCAGACACAACAGGTAAGTGCAAAACAGGATGGTTTATTGACTGGGTAAGTGGATGACTGGAATAAGTGAGTTAAAGGCAGGTGAATGTCAACACAGTGAATGGGTCCAGGGTATGCCTTGGCGCAGCCGCAGTAACTGTTCGGGCACAGATAGCACTCCTGCTGTGTGACCAAAAACTTCTTTGAAATGGTTAGTGAAGGCATCATATGAATTAATTATGGCACCATTAGCGTTCCATATGGCCTTAGCCCACAAAAGCGCCCTTCCATTAAGAAGTGAGATCAGGAATGCTACCTTAGTGCGTTCGGTGGAAAACATCTGTGGCTGTATCTCAATGAACAAGGCCACTTGCAGGAGGAAGCCGCCACACTCAGCTGCATCACCCGCGTATGAAGCAGGCATGGCCATGGGACTGACAGAGGCAGATTGGGCAGTTGCCGGAGGAAGCAGGGAAGCCTGGAGGGCGTTTACCAGCTCCTCCAGGACTTCTGCGGGTGTGGGAGGTCGATGAGAATTCAGTAGAGAGAGTCCAGAACACTTCATAGGAGTGAACGGTAGACCGGACAGTGAGTGACTGAGATGTGTGTGTATTTGTAGTGTGGCTTGATTGGTGACAGCAGGTGCGGGTGATCAGAACTCAGGGGACTGTGATCAGGTGATTATCCTGGATGGTGACTGAAATGACTGTGATGAATCCCTGACAACATCAAAGGCAGTACGGGCCAGAGGCGTCATGCCCCTTCAAAGTGAAGAGGCTCGTGCCCCCTCAGATTTCTGAGCCAAGTGGATTTTGAATGCAGCTTCCAAAAGACAAAAAATAGCCGAATAATATTTTTTATATTTGATACAATCACACAGACGTGATTAGAATGTTCATCACCAGCTGCTAAATTCAAATCTGCGTTCGCTGGCTGGTACAGAGCCAGAGACATACGCGTTTTTACAGCGCTGCGCATTATAACCAATCACTCAATTCTGTTGAGCTTATGAATGCAATGACCAATCAGAGGCGTTCAGATGAGTCATCGCTGAAATGCGGTGTTTTGTTCACTTGCTTGCTGACTGAATGCAATTTCTCTCATCAGAAACAAAGTACAGATGTGTGTACAAATGTAAGTAAGATATGCATTTCACACTGTAGCTTCAGTGATTTTAAGGGGAGTTTTTGAGAGTGCCTGAACTCTGGTTAGACTGAATGAAAATGTTCTTTGATAATGCAGGCTAAATGTTCTTTGCTCTCTGTAAAATGAAAGTGTTATAATTAGTAACTTACAATATTGTTATTAAATTCACATTAAATACAACGTCAGTCATATTAAAAATATTTTATGGCACGACACCCATATCTGGTAGCTACTTAAGTGAAAAGACGGGTTTTTATGTGTAGTTAATAGATTACACTATTAGTCTACTTCAGAGGTGGAAAGAGTACGAAAATATTCTACTCAAGTAAAATTACCATTACATTAATGAAATTTTACTTAAGTACAAGTAAAAGCACCAGTCTAAAAATCTACTCAAGTAAAAGTAAAAAGTAGCTAATTTAAAATTTACTCGGAGTAAAAATTACATTTTAACAGTGGGAGGGAGGCAAAAATGGGATAGGCCAAGGGTGTCAAACTCAGTTCCTGGAGGGCCACAGCCCTGCACAGTTTAGATATAACCCTAATTAAACACATCTGATCCAGCTAATCTAATCATTTAGGCTTATTTGAAAACAACATGGTTTGTGTGCAGGGTTGGAACTAAACTCTGTAGGGCTGCGGCCCTCCAGGAACTGAGTTTGACACCCCTGGGATAGGCCTATAAATTTCAAACTAGTTGTTTTTAATTAAAGGAACCAGTTATTTAGAATAATAAGACATTTGGGCTGTTACCAGGCAAATTAAATCAGTATCAACAAAATTAATCTTTGCAATGCAGAGGAAACACAGAAGCTCCATCGGAAGTGGCATTTAGATTACACACTGTTTAATGCAGGACATGAATGCATTTAACCTGCAGTTACAAATGCAGAAATAATGTTTTGATATATAAGACATAAAATGTTAAATACTCATTTGAAATTATAAAAAAAAATAAAAAATCTAAAGATACGTTACATGTGAAATTAAAACCGCCAGTAGGTGTCATCAAGTCACTGTTAATAAGTGAGTCATTGCGATTGAACCTAATCATTTAAACGGTTGATTCATTCAGGAACGAAACACCAGATGCAAAACTGTGCTATGGTGGCTGTGTTTGGAATTATTTTTGTTGTCGAAATAGAGCAAAAACAGGCAATATGGTGTCTAACGCAAGTCTCTTAATTAACTACTTGTTTATTGAACTGTTGTAAAAAAATCTATACCCTATGTAATCATGCTGATTTTTGGAGAAAAAGCGGCACTCTTCGTGTGATATTGATTTACTATATGAAATTATATACATATATACATTTTCTGCCCCTATATCTTCAATTTTGTGATCATTCTAAATGCATTTTGACCATAGACTGTAATTTTATGGGGTTTAGTGGCGGTGGCGTCACTTTTACTGGTCAAGGATCAGTGATCCTTAGCAGTAATATTTCTGATTTGAGCTTGAGCTTCAGAATGCTTTGGATAATATATCTTTTGTTGATGCTACCGCGCTACTTGATAAAAAAAAGAGCTTCGCTACTGAAAAGCTATTTGATTAAGAAAACTGCCCATCAGTGCTTGAAAGTGCATGCTTTATTGTACATATTTTTATAGTACACATTGCATCACATTGGGAGGGAGTTTGGAGGGATCTGCTGCACTGAGTTGCCCTCAAGCCATCTTAAATTTAAAGAAGCCACATAGCAGCAAACTGATCTCATGCTGGTTTGACTTTTGCCCATCACACACCCTGCATATGCCTGCATACTAAGACAAAAGGTTTCAGATGTGTTTGTCAGAAAATACTCTATGTGTGTTATTTATATGGGAAAAAAACATGAATCATGAAGTAATGTAATATTGAAGAAGAAATGTGACATATGGCTAGGTAATTAGGTCAGGGCACAGGATTGGGCACATGTGTAGCTTCCTCTTCAACAAAACACTACCGTTTGTGCTGTGCTGGGCACACTGTTATATAAAGAGTGAACAGTGAAGATGAAAAACCCATAGTGAGCCTAGAGAAAGGTCACACATCAGCTCATGCCTGCTTGCCTCACATTAGGCATAACAGCATTGTGAGTGAGTTTGTGAAAGCGTGGATGTTTTATTTTCTGTGGTGCTGTAGTCATACTGTATGAAATATGCACTGACCTATTTCTGCTGTTAGGATGGTTTGAAGGAGGGGGCTGTACCCAGCCGTACACAACATAAGGACAACGTTTAAATTCAGCTCCATACATGGAAACTTGGAAATCAATCAACTCATAACATGTTTCACATACAGAAGGCAAGAACTGGCATACATGTCAGTACAAGCTACACATTATACAGTATGCTTTTCAGAGACATATCACATAAAAAACAAAAGCTTGTGTAACCAACCCATATGTGTAAAACAATTTTCTTTTTTTCCCCCAACACAACACATGAAAACATAAGAAGTAGAACAATGTTTTCTAGATTCCCATTGCTACACAAGGAAAGAACAGCTTATTAGTAATATTTAAACACATAAGAATTTCAACCCATCAAACACATTACTACTTTAGGTCCAACCTGTCAGTATGATACTCGTTAGTCCATTTCTTGTCTGACCACCCTGAGGTGATTCTAGGTGCCAGTCTAGGTCTGAGATTGTAGCGATGACCTTCAAGATCAACGTCAAAGTCAGGAAGATGTGTATGTCGTGAAGACGTGCTAATGTCAGTGTCAGCATTACGAGTACAACTACTCATGTCATGCTTGGTCACGTCATGTGCATTGTCAGTGAAATCATCACAATTAACATCAATCTCATTAGGCAGAGAAAAGCATGCATCTTGAGGTTGGTCCTCACTCCTCTGTGTCACCAGCACCCTCATCGGGTGTTTCAGACTCATCCTGAGGTCCACTTAGTGCATGGCTGCTGCCTGCGTTCCAAGTGTGGAAAGGCTGCATATTCACCACATGATAGACACCAGCACCGGCATAAAAAACAGAGCGACGTCTTTTGTCATAGTGCTGCTTCCCTTTGTTGTAACTGGTTTCCAGGGCTGCCCTTGCATGGTCATGTGCCTCTTGCAATGCCAATCTTAAGCTCTCAGGATAAGGGATTTCAGGTTCCTCCATTCCATCCCAGACAGGCTGAGTCACCAAGTTCAATGAAGTGTCCAACTCCCTCCCATACAACATCATAGACAGGGTTTGACCCGTACTCTCATGAGGTGCTGTTCGTAGTGCAAAGCAAATTTGTGGGATATATCGGTCCCAGGTTGTATGTTTATCATCCACGTATGCTTGAATTGCTGTCTTGAGAGTCCGGTTCACCCACTCTGTGGCATTCGTCTGTGGGTGATATGCCGTTGTGAGGCGATGTTCGGTTCCCAGGAGAGTGAGCACCCGTTCGAATAGGTTGCTCACGAAAGGGGAACCTCTGTCTGAAATTAGATAAGTGGGGGCCCTGTGACGGGAAAACACTTCACTTAGCAGTTTGTTTGCCGCCACTTGAGCAGTAGCTTCTCTCACCACCATGATCTCGACCCACTTTGAAAAATAATCGACAAAAACCAAGATGTAAGCATTGCCAATGGGAGTACGTGGCAATGGGCCAACGAAATCCACCCCAACATACTCCCAAGGTTTCTGGGGCTGAATTGGGACCATTAGACTGGCAGGTTTTCAGGTTTTCTTTTCGACTTGGTTTCGTCAGTTAGCAAACGTGCAAGAAGATACATATTTCTTCACCTCAGATGCCATTTTAGGCCAGAAAAACCTGAGTTTCAGTCAGGCCAAGGTCTTGGTTATCCCTAGGTGACCTGCAGTTGGGTGATCATGGTAATAACTCAGCAAGATACCTTTGAGAGACATAGGAGCATACAGCTTTAAACATTTCAAAGGGTGGATGGATGCCACAAGCAGGTTTGGGATCGTTAAAGTACAACAGGCCATCATGAATGGAATATTGAGGGCAATCATCCCCGTCGCTACCCCGTTGGAACACTGCCTCCATTTTACGGAGGAGATCGCCTGTGAGTGGATCATCAAGTTGTAATTGTCTGACATGAGATCGATCTGTAAGAGTTACTGAAGATAGTGTACGGAGATCCAGACCACCAATCACAGCGTAGTCCGGAAGGAGGTCCATTGTTGGCACATCATCTGTTAGAGGATTCCTCGACAGCGTATCAGGCACTTTGTTTCGAGATCCAGGCTTGTGGACAACATCGAAATCGAAGTCCTGAAGGCGGAGAGACCAACAAGCAAGGTGGCCAGTGGGCTTGGGACCAAGGTTATTTTCATAAACGAAAACTTTAAAATTTAAATTTAAATGTCAAAATAAATGAAAAAATAAAACTAAATGAAATGAACAAAAGTAACTGAAAAACTAACTAAAATAAAATAATAATTAGCAAAAAGAAATAATCAGGTTCGTGATTTAATAAACTCTCATTCTGTGCCAGAAAATCTGACCTGTGGTTGTTTAGGGAAATACCTGTAGATGGCGCTTCATGTACGTGAGCTGAGTCCTAAGCGGCTATTCTGTTCACAGAGAATGCCTTTTTGCATTTAAAAAACAAGATACGGGAAATGTGATTGGAAATAACTATAAAATATGAAATGGGAAATAATAATAATGCACACCCTACAGTGCACGGACGTTTAAAAGCGTGCTTGACGTGCGAGAACAACAGTAAAGTGAGTTAACTACATTTTTTGGGATGAGCTGACTTTAGTGAATAGTCATCTTGTCACGCTTTATGATTACTATGGCAACGTCCGCCTCGAGTCCATGACACGAGCATGCGCAGTGTTTTCACAGCTTACCATGTCCTGTGTAAAAGGGGCTTTATGGGATTGATTGCGTTGCTCATCTGAAGCGCGTGCCCGCTGGAGCCGCTTGTCAAAGTAAAGTGCAAACATAATTTAAATCACCATATCACATTTAGTTTTGAGTAGTATTAAAGGGATAGTTCACCCAAAAATGAAAATTTGATGTTTATCTGCTTACCCCCAGGGCATCCAAGATGTAGGTGACTTTGTTTCTTTAGTAGAACACATTTGATGATTTTTAAGTCCAACCGTTGCAGTCTATCAGTCGTATAATGGATGGCAATGGTAACAAAATCTATGAGAGTAAAAAAAACATGCACAGACAAATCCAAATTAAACCCTGCGGCTCGTGACAACACATTGATGTCCTAAGACACGAAACGATCGGTTTGTGCCAGAAACCGAACAGTATTTATATAATTTTTTACCTCTAATTCACCACTATGTCCAACTGTCTTTGGGCACGCGCACGACTTCCGGTGCGTGAGGTGTACGCGCTCTGGCGTAGTTTACATTAATGAGAAATTTTCATTTTTGGGTGAACTATCCCTTTAAGTTTAAAAGCATTTTAGAATGTTTCTTCTTATTGTGTACGTACATAGAGGGAGAGACTGGACATACAATAGTGTGCACCGGTGGTTCGTCTGTGCAACAGATCCAACAAATGAATGCATTGAAAACACAGATGGACAAAAATAAAGTTTACAGAGTTTAAAGTGTCCTGCAGAATAAAAACTCAACTGCCTGTAGCTTTCTAGTAACTCTGAAAACCTTAATAAGCTTGTTGTTTGTAAACTATTGGCATGTTTAACAAGATTACATCTTTAATATGAATGAATATGAACATGAATATGAATTAATACATTTTATACATATAAGTTGCATATTTTTGGTTTTTGTTCAATTGTAAAGATGTATTTTATTTTCATTATTAAGAGGTTTGCACAAGAGTTAACTGTAAACTGTGCAAACATTCAACTTTGCTAAAATTAAATGTCTTGCTGTGGTCTACACTGGAAGTGCTCCATTAACTCTGCTAAACTATAATTACTAAAACTAAAACTGAAACTAAAATATATAAGAACTAAATAGAAATATGTTCACAAAATAAAAAGTAAACTAAAACTAACAAAACCATTAATGAAACTAACTAAAACTAAACTGAAATTATAGGAAATTTGAAAATGATATTAAAATAAAAACTAATTTAAAAATTCAAAACTATAATATCCTTGGTTGGGACGGGACATCAACCACTTGAGCCCACTGTGGTCAGTGAAGATTGTGACATGGAGACCCTCAATGTAAGGCCTAAAGTGCTCAAGGGCCCAAATGATGGCCAGACACTCATTCTCGGGTGTGGAATAAGGTTTCTCAGATTTATGCAGGGCCCGACTAGCATACGCCACAGCAACCTCTCTGCCATGCAGATCTCTCTGCATCAGCGCAGCTCCTAGTCCCGCGTCACAGGCATCGGCATGAACAAAGAAAGGCAGAGAGAAGTCAGGAAAACTTAGCACAGGTGCTGAAGTTAATTTTTGCTTTAGAAGGTCCATGGCGTCTTGGCAGGCACTGTCCCACACAAAAGGAGCATCATTTTTAGTGAGTGCAAACAGTGGTTCAGCGTGGCAGGCGTAGTCCTGTATGAACCAACAGTAATAGCCCGATAGGCCCAAAAACTGCCTCACTTGCTTCACATTGACAGGAGTTTTAAAGTCCAAAACGGCCTTCACTTTGTCCTGGTCCGGCAGGATGCCACTTGGACAGACACGGTACCCCAAGAAGGTGAGCTCTCTGCGACAAAACTGGCATTTGGCCAGTTTAATGGTCAACCCGGCAGACTTGAGCCGTGAAAGGACTTCCCTGAGGTAATCGAGATGTTGCTTGAAAGTGGGCGAAGCCACAACAATGTCATCCAACTAGACTGCACAGCACCTATAAATAAGACCAGCCAGGACACTATTCATTAGTCTTTGAAAGGTCGCTGGTGTATTGCACAAACCAAATAGAAGCACACAGAACTGAAATAGCCAAAAATAAACAGACAAAAGCAGTTTTAGGTTTTGATTATTTTTCCATGGAGACCTGCCAGTATCCCTGAGCAAGGTCGATTGTAGTCAAAAATTTCCCTCTGGAAAGGAAGTCAAGGGACTCATCGACTGGGGCGGCCCAAGGGCCTGTTGCCGGTTCAATGATGCCGTCGTTCAACATTTTTCCTATTTGATCCTCAATCATATGCTTTTTAGCTGGGGAGGTTCGATAAGGGGGAAGGTGGACTGGCTTGGCATTCCCCGTGTCTATGGAGTACTCAGTTAGTGATGTGCGACCCAGGTGACCGTTGAAGAGGTCAGAAAAACTTTAAAGTAGCCCTGACAGCTGTTCCTTCTCAGCATTACTCAGACATGCTTCCTCAACCTTTTCTCGAAGTGCGGAAGATGGGACTTCCATAAATAACAAACTGCTTTCCAACTCCTGCACTTCCTTGCCTTCCATCTCCTCCATTAATAAAGGATCGTTGCCTATGACAACAATTCTGGATGGGATGTGAATGATGATGGAGGCTCGCAACATGAAGTCCATCCCCAAGACCAAGGTTGAGGGTAAGCGTGGGACAATGGCAAACCGGTGATAAAAACGCTGTCCCATGAAGCTAAAAGCCAACCATGTCAGCCCTAAGGGTTGGCATGCCCCACCATCTGCTAGTTGGATTGGGGGAGCAGACCATGGTTTAATGTTAACCTTCAGTTCTGAACAATGTCCGCTTGCACTGCAGAAAGCTATGTGCCCGTGTCAAGTGTAGCATCTAACAGCTGGCCATGTAGGTTAATCTTAACTCTAAATGGAGTGTTCCAAAAGGAAGGTGATGTGGGATCTTCCACATGACAAAGGACAGGTTGTTCTGGAACAGCAGCATTAGTCGGTTGAGGCGAAATTATCTTCTGGAGGGAGGATTGCCTCTGCGAATCATCCTCCCCCCTTTGGAGTTTCCCTTGTGTCTTACAAATGAATTTCCCCTGCATTGCTACCTTCGGGGTTGTTCATATCCCTTGCATCAAGGGTAGGTTCCGATCGTGCATTAGGGGACTCACTTTGTTGTGAGCACATTCCAGAAGGTGAGTTACAATCTGGACATGTACGAGAAGTGAAATCAGGGTGTGAGCACTTGTAGCAGTAGGTTTCTTTGCCAAATTTAGCTTTACTCTGCATTGAAGGCACTGAACATTTACTTGGTCCCAGGACCACATGGAGCTCGTGAGCCCTCAGCAGAAGATCCATGCCTGAGGAAACAGAAGTTCCATAGAGAGCAGCTCTATACTTTTCAAGAGCATGTTTTCAATTTTCTGAATTCACTTAGCATGTGAGCCACAAAGGTAGGAAGGGGTTCTTCAGGGCTTTGCATACGGTCCAAGATACCTCTCATTATTTGTTCCTGGCTGTCGGAAGGAAGAAAGACTTTCCTGAAGAAATCACAGAACTGGGCCCATGTAACGACATGTGTGTCAAGGACAGAGAACCATTTCTTTGGTTCTTTTGCCAAAAACCGTGGCAGCTCAAGAAGAATTTGAGCATCGATTAAATCAAGGGAGTTTCTGTAAACATTGACCGATTGTAGCCAATCCTCAGGGCTAACGTGTTCGTCTCCCGCAAACACAGGTGGTTCAAGCCTTGACTGGTACAGTACAGATGCAAGGATTCTGCTAGTATTACTCACATCAGAATAATTGGGCTGTGGTGAGAAAGTCACGTTTCTATGGGAAACATTGGCACTTGGCCTAGAGGAATACGGCTGTGTGGTGTAGAGCTGGCCGTAGGAGGTAGCTGCGCATGTGGCGCTGCAGGGGTGTCGACATCAGGAGGACCAAAACATCTTAATATACTCTGCTGCAACTGGAGAGAATCATTGAGGCACTGTTGCAACACAGATACTTCAGCTTGTAGGAGTTCCACTTGAGTCTCCAGGCTCACTCACTGTGGTAACTTTTGTCTCTGTCTGGGGGCAGAATCTGGTAATGTGTAGGTCAAGTCAGTGTTAAGGTCTGGGTGAGAAACCATCACAGTAAATGTGCATTTACTTAAACAGCAATATAGCAATTGTAAAAATTCTAAATGTAACCCAGAAAAATACAACCTGCTATTAAAATGCACACACCATCAATAAAATCTTCAACAAAATTCAAAAATCTCACATCAACAATCCCTTTGAGTTAGTAATAGTAGTAAAACCACACACCTTTTCACTGTCTCTTTTATGTGAGCTTTGTGTTTTTACCTCAACAGACCCAGAGCAAGAGAATGTTGCTTTAAATTGGATGAAATGTTTTTAAATTACTTGACCATGCAAATATGTCAAGAGTTAGAAACTACTCTTCAGTCCAGCATAAGTAAATTCAGTTCACGATGAAGAAAAAAACTGTTCCAACAGGTGTATTGCTTCCTCAAAATGTTCAAAACGCAGTTCCAATGCACAAAAATGAACCACGAATAGTCTTTGAAAAGAAAAATCTTCGAAAAGAAAAATCTTTGCTGTTCGCTTGTGCAGTCAAGTTCAACGCACACACACACAAAAATCCATGCTGAAATATCCCAGGAAGGTTATGAACAAAATGTCAGTCTGCACTTGGGAGACAGGACGGGAAAAATTTGCAATTAGATCACTCCTTCAAAAAGCAAAAGAATCCTTCGTTCCAAATCAAAATATTTCATAAAAAAAACCCGTCACCATCAGCTTGTGATCAATATCAAAATGTTCGATGAAGCACAAAGTCTAAATGTTTCAAATTAATCCACTATCCTCGTCACATCAAAAAAAAGTTGCATCATCCACTCACACAGAAATACAGCCGTTCCTCGCACACATGGCATCCAGCGTTAGCAAGCTAATCTCACCAGCTTCCACGATGCTGATTGAACACTCTCACAGCTCCCCAACTCCCGTAGTTTTAGGGTTTCATCGCCATAGATTCCACATAGATGAAGGATCCAGCTTCAGTTGTTCGGGCGCCAATTGTAACGCTTTGACTCGGATAACTCATTAAATCCATGAAATGAAAGAGATCGAAAATGAAGAGCTGGTGTCCCACACATTTAATGGCTGGTACACGGCAACGCGCTCCTCTCATACATGGGAGATTAACTCTTTCTTGGCGTTACAAATAAAAGTAAAGACAAAATAATAACAAGAAGGCAGAGCGAACTTATCATCCATAGTGGTTCTCATTACACAGGCACGTAGTCCTTCTACGTCATCACCACATAGTGTGCGCTAGCGGCAACCTCCCGGTCTCTGGCTTGAAACCAACACGGAAGTGACTAAAGCAGCAATTAATCGACTGACTGCTAGAGGCTGGCTCCAAAAGGGAGTCAGTCCCATAGACCTGCCATGTTAAAATGCCCAAATTTACAGCAGAAAAAAATATGTTTACAGCCTGGTACAAAAAGTGGTTTTGGTCTATATAGGTAATTTTGCACTTCATGACAACTGTGAGGGGGGTGAATTTTTTTATAACGCATCCGTTTAAATTATATTAAACCTTAGTTCTGCATAATTAAGGGTGTGGCCATTTGAGTGACAGGTGGACTGCTGCTCTGCTCCAGAGTGTGAAACTCGCTAGACTGTGAAACTTAGAAAAATGGCTTGAAAGATTTTTATTTGTCCAGAAAAATTAATTATGGGCAGGACACTGGAAATCTGGCAATTAGATGTTTTAATGAAAATTAGCTCAAACTTTATTTTTACCATTATTTTGAAGTTGTTGTAGGTACTCTGCCTTTGCACTGTCTGCAAAAAGTGAGATATCACGCCAAGGCAAAAGGCAGTAACTTCCACATAATATGCAATATTTGGGTGCTGATCACCATTTACAGAATCATTATAGTAACATCTGTATAAAATCTAGTCCGATGACGTTCATTGCAATATCGAGTTACAAGAAAAGGTAGGAAACTGATTTAATTGTGAACAGTTACTGATTTTATGTTATACGCTGTCATGGCATTCGACTCCTCACACGTGCAGAAGTGGGCAGCACAAGACTGACAGCTGGCATCTGCATTTGTCTAAAAATAATTGCCAACAGATGTATGAAAGTACACAAGTTACACCGTAATTTAAATGTGGCAGACTTTAATGTACAGTAAAACAAAGGCAGAATACCGTATAACTCCAGGCTGGCACAGTAATATTGACGAATGTCTAAACAAATGCAGAGCACAGTAACTTAATTTGAGCATTCCAAAACAAAGTCAAAGAGTGGTAACTGATGATGCTGTGTTCTGCCTTGGTTTCTCCTGGGCTTTCTCCAAGATACTTATACACATGATAAAGGAGGTCATATATGTCCCAAAATTATCCTGTAGAATCAATGCAAGAAATCTTTGTAAGAAAAACATTATAAACAGTAATCTCTAGCTTGCGTTAACTGTCGTACGTGCGTTCACAATAGAACACCTTTCCGGGCGGATGTTGTAAGACGTCAAAATGTCAGAGGATTCCGATATAAGACAAGAGGAGACTGGTTTTCCTTTGCTAAAGTAAGGAAGCTTTGCTTCCTTTGCTCCTGTGAACAAACGTTGGTTTGTCACGAGACCTGCATATTCTCACTGGGCCTAACGCAACGCCGATGTCCTACGTCATCCACCTGAACAGCGTTCTATTGTGAACGCGCGTACAACAGTTAACGCAAGCTAGAGATTACTGTTTATAATGTTTTAAATATGCATATTTTTCTTACGAAAACGCATCGATTTTCTACAGGAGGCCTTTATTCACCCCCTGGAGCCATGTGTAACACTTTTTTATTATGGATGGATGCGCTTCATTGGACTTCTTTTGGACTGTTGAAAATAACACCCATTCACTGCCATTATAAAGCTTAGAAGAGCCAGGACATTTTTTTATATAACTCCGAATGGATTTGTGTGAAAGAAGAAAGTCATACTGTATATACCTAGGATGCCTTGAGGGTGAGTAAATTATGGGTTAATTTATATTTTTGGGTGAACCCTTTAATCAATTAGTTTTCAAATTTGAATAAACGATTCAATGACTCTAAAAGACAGTGGCTATGTCTGAAATCACATAGTCTATGAGTAGGTCCTTTATTTGAATAAGCAATTACTTGGTGTTAAAAAGAATGTAATATATAGTATAATACTACATTCGCCATGTTGTCATTGTCATTTGACCTATGAGAGTCGACTCCGTCACTTTACTGTCATTCACAAATCCTCTTCAGTGGCCTCATGGTATGGTAAAGTGTACATCGGATGTGCACTTAAGAGTCTTGCTGGAAGTAGTAAGTCATCCGAGTACTTATTACTGCCTACTGTTTTGTGAATACTGTCAATTCGGACATACTACTTGGCTCACATACTGTTTTTTGCATAATATAAAGTAGAGAAGTATGAGATTTTGAATGCGCTTGGTTACTTTGTTCCTGAATTAATCAGTGTTTTTAATAAATTGCTTTAGTGAATGATTCAATGACTCAATTATAAAACTTCTCTCCACCACATTTTGATGTAACCTGCAGTAAGAGTCGTTGCGTAATTGATTATTTCATTAAACAGTACGTTTTCTTGACAAAAAGCTACAGTTTAGCGGCATGACGGCTATAAATTCCTAATCACCTTTTCTGGAAAACAGTGCATGTGGTACAAAGCATTTTTGATATCATTTTCAACTGATACTACAACTGATACTTCTGAGTCTATCACAAGTCATTCAGTAACAGTTTACTGAATGCCTGTATGTATAATGCATTCATAATGTACTGTATGTTGTAATCCAATTTATTTTTCATAAATAATTGTAACCAAAGTTCAAATGCATTATAATATTTGAAGGTTTGTTTTTTTGTGTGTTTAATGCATTATACTTTCTAACTGTGGTTATAATTAGGCACATTACAAGGTGCATTACAAAGCATAATTAATGCTTTAAAACCATATTTATAATGCATTATATGTAAAGGCTTCTATTAAAGTGTTACCAGTCATTCTTTCTGTTGTGATAAAACCACAGCTATATTAGCCAAATGGACATGACATAAGCACTATTGGACAACAGTGTTCAGTACATCAGAAAAATAACAAAAGAATTATTTAATTTATTAAGCATAAAAACACATAGATAATAAACAAGCAAAAGACAATGACAACGCAGCACTCTGACATGAGCGACAGAACTTCTCAGAGTGGCCCAGCATCATCTTTATTGTTGAGCCCTGCTGCATACGGTTATAAAATGGTAAGGGCAGCACACATTTCCTCCATCTGATTAACAAATTAATTCCTCCATCTGTTTAGTTCAACTTAGGGCTCCATGAGTGGAGAACGCCCTGAGATGTCCTCTGCTGAAACCCTCCCTTGCGTTATGCTGCAGTCTTGCAGAGGCAGAGCATTGCCTGTAGTGTCTCATTGAAAGAATTCATTTTGGTCCGATAATGGATGAATCTCCTCCAGGACATGAACTTGCATGTTTCCTCTTCCCAAAAGAGCACAGAGCCTTTTTACTTTGGGCAACAAGTCATGCGAGCATCTTTGCCCTTTCAAGACTTACATAAATCATAATTTACAACCTGAGAAGCTATACATGTGTATGTGTGCTACAAAAAGCCTTTCAGAGGTGTAAAACTTCCCCCTTTCCTTTTGTTTTCCCTACGGGTGCTCTTGTGATAGGTGGTGTGTGTGGTGAAATATTTCAAAGGGAAGCCCTTACTGAGTGAGATACCGCCGGAGGAGAGTGTGTCCAGTGGTCCCATGATCAGTCAGCCCAGGATGGAGCACACTATGGAGAAATACATAGCGTCCCAGGTATTTAACCACAAGCATTCATGAACACTAGAATGTACACCAAAACACCTTGTTATTGTGACCAGTTTCTATCTAAAATTACATTATTAACTGTACACCGTAAAGGATTTTTGAAAGTTGTAAATAAAGATTATTAGAGTTTTACAAAAAAAAATACTTTTTCAGTCTTTTTACTTCCTAATTATTGTTTAATTACAGTAAATGTGTTACTTACTTATCTGTGAAATTTACTAGAAATGTATCAGAGAACATTTTCAAAGTAATTTTTTTTGCAGTTTATTAAGGTCTGTTTACACCAGGGTTCCTCAATAGGCGGCCCGTGAGAGCAAAAGTTTGGCCCCTGCTAATTTCAAATAATGTGGCATGAAAATTCAAACGCAGCATCAGAAAGCTACAGCTGTCAGGTGATGTGACCCTCAAAGGCAAACAAATTATGTATATAATGTACAAAGTAAGTACATTCATGTTCATATAATAAATTCTAAAAATAATTTATTAACCTATTTTTGTGATATCATACTCAAATTTGAAAAATAACTGCAGGACTTGGGACTTTGAGACCACTGTGGCCATCTATAGGCCTACGTTATTTTTATGAAATAAAGATATTTTATGCACAATATTTCAGTTACACTACACTTGAACAATAATTTTATCTTAATTCTTAACAGTTGGACAAAAAAGTGTCTTTCAGAAAAGACAACAAATGTGTTTAAAGCTTAACGGGTACAGGAACTACAAACAATTTAGTGTGGACATGGTTTTTAAGTAGTCCCAATTAAGAAAACACTGCCTTAAAATAAGTCCTCTTTTTTCAGACATCTCACCTGTATACATTCTGGAGAGGTCGAGCAACTGTCCTCCCCTCTCTCTGTCAGTGACGCGACAGCCTGCCTTTCCTACAGACCAGTTAAAATTTAGGACATGAATTAAAGTACTAAAATATGATACGAGCAGCACGAAGCGACAAAAGGCAGCGGAACCCAATAATCAGTCTCATTTAGCAGACGCTTTTATAAGAGCAAAGAAGTGAATGAACGAAATAAATTGCGAGAGCAGCAGGAGATTTGAAGCTCATGGCAGACGCGCCCAAGAGATGATTCGCCTTGTGATTGGCTGAATGTTGGTTCACTCAAATCTTAGTAACAAATCAGAGAACACGGGCGGAAATATTGGCGGTGGGTCAAAAAAGTGCGGGGGACAGAATCACCTGTTTCTAACAGTGCGGGGGATGTGTCCCCCCCGTCCCCTGCGGCTGCTACGCCACTGATACTGACAAATCTAATAATTGAATCTGCAATCAGGGAAAGTGGAGAGAAGAGATCCAGTCTGGGAATGAGCAGGAACAGGATTTGCATGGCAGACATGGAGATCCAGATTTTTTTGTTTGTTCATTTGTTTTTAATATTCAACAGGCAAAGTTCTTCTGTATCTAAATGCAAAAATGTTCATAATTGTTTGAATAAAACAGACTACTGGGGAAAAAATCTGAATATTCATCTTGTGACCATCTTGTGATTATTTTAACAATTTTAATTATTAAAGGGGTCATATGATAGAAAGTAAAAAATGAAAGAGCATCAGAAGACCCCTTTAATAATATAATAATTGTAATAATAATAACAACAATTATATATATATATATATATATATATATATATATAGGTCAGTGGCCCTTGGCTTGGTATTGTTGGCAGAATTCGGCCTTCGGTGAAGACTAATTGAGGAACCCTGGTTTACACCAATAACGAATGTTTGGTGCAAAAATTCAGTCCACTTTTAGCAAGTGATGTTTTCAATCAGCAGTGCAGATTTTTGTATTCACTGTGGTGGTGTAACAGCAGAGGCTCTGGACATGTGACCAAAAGCATTAATCTGATTGTTTGGCCAGTTTTCTCCACAGCGCAATGGAATAGAGATTAGAATTAAAATCTTTAACGCACCGGATTTTGCACTGAATATTTGTCTTGGTGTGAACATACCTTTAAATATTAAGCCCTGTTCACACCACCAACAATAATTGTAAAAAATACCATAATAACTATAAAAGGCTAACGTCCACAACAATGGATAATTAAATTCTGTTTATTATTTAAGCAGGTGCTGCAGTTACTTTTTGCAAGTTCTTTAAAGGTAAAGGTAGTTCTCTGTAGAATCCATTCTGATTGACTGCCAATATTTTTTTTTTCGTTCATCAGCTGGAAAAAAATAATCACTTTCTGAAAGTGATTCTAGCAATATTGTTCCTCTGTGTCATTATCATTATAGTTGTAGTGTGGACTTGGCTATTCTCATAAAATTAGAATGATTATTTGAACATTATAGTTATAGTTCTTACATATGTCTTGTACCAGATCATTCATCCACACTTTAAAACTTTGCAGAACAACATGTCATCTTTATGTAGGTCATCTTATGACTTTGCCTGTGGCAGTTTTCAGTTTGAAGCATTAAAATTTGAACTCTTACTGTATGGCTATGAATTTAAAACCTTAAGCGGTATTACACGTTTCGGTAATGGGGCTTAAAGATGAAATCTTTAATGTTTGATAACATTTAAATTTACATTTAGTCATTTAGCAGACGCTTTTATCCAAAGCGACTTACAAATGAGGACAATAGAAGCAATCAAAACTAACAAAAGAGCAACAATATGTAAGTGCAAATGACAAGTCTTGGTTAGCCTAACGCAGTACATGTAGCAAGGCAATTTATATATACAGTATATATACACACAAACACACGCACACACATATACACACACACACACACACACACAAAGAAAACGTCGAGAACAGCGCGCCCGGCGGATTCGACGAAGGAGCGGCAACCACATGTGACGACCCCGGGCTGGACTCCGCTTCGTCCACGGT
>NW_015542453.1:1175485-1177003 GCF_001515605.1 Sinocyclocheilus anshuiensis
GTTCCCCATAGCGATCCCTAGAGGACGCAGTGTCTCGTTCCCTACTCAGGGAACCATGGTTACATAAGTAACCTGAGACGTTCCCTTTCATGGGAACTTCGAACTGCGTCCTCTAGG
The DNA here is from genome assembly GCF_001515605.1 of Sinocyclocheilus anshuiensis. NCBI lineage: Eukaryota > Metazoa > Chordata > Actinopteri > Cypriniformes > Cyprinidae > Sinocyclocheilus > Sinocyclocheilus anshuiensis. Next base: position 1,175,603 of record NW_015542453.1, read on the forward strand.
GGTCGCTATGGGGAACGGTATACCCACGCCACCATGCTGAGGGGAGTGCATGCCAGAAACCATAGCGAGCACTAAGTACCAACTCTACCATATTGCCATGGGATTTGCCCCTGGGACGTTAGACAGCTGTCAGTGACATTATTCCCTATGGCCAAAGGCCTAGGCTACATACCCCAAAAAACTTACCTGTTAGGGCCAGAACTCCTGGGCCCGGGGTAGAGCTCAAGGCTTGGAATCAGGAATAGATTCCTTTAAGGGAACACGACCAAGAGCCTAGAATCATACTAGTCTTGGCCTGTCACACAGGGGCTACCGCACGTTTCTCTTTGTATGTGCTGAAGGAACTGTCTCAACAGACCCCTAGTAGCAACACCCTGTTAAAGTAGGTATCCAGAGGATACATAGGAGGAGTGGTGCCCAAGGCGGAACCGGGGTTTTAAACCACTCAGAAAGAGCACGAGGCTGCTGCACGTAGCTCTTACCATACAGGATTTTAGAAAAGAACGGAGAGTACTAGCATGCGAACTTACCACAGTGTGGATTTTAGAAAATGTACAAAGACTTGTACACAAAGACTTCACGTGCACACTTACCATAACATGGATTTTGAAAATACCGTTCTAAGGGGTTCTCGTGGCACTCTGAAAGAGCAGCCCATAGATGGAAATGGTGCATCCCAAAACGCTATATTTGAGAAGTCATCAACTCGATCTAAGGCTATAATGCTGGAGTGGCTAGCAGTAAATCTGTAGCTGAGGGAGCAAACTTCCTGCTCTCAATCGAGAGGGAGCTCGACCTACAGCCTCTTCCAATGGTGGAACAGCTAGCAGTTATTTAGCTGAGGGAGCAACACCCCCAGTTCTCAAACGAGAGGAGGCTCGACCTGCAGCATGTTCCGCTAGCAATAATTTACCTTAGATGAGGGAGCACAACCCCAACTCTCAGCGAGAGGGGGGGCTCGACCTACAGCGCGATTATTAGAATCAGAAGGGTACTGCAAGCTAGCCAAAAAACTCAGCGCATCAGAGAGGCAGAGGAAGGGCCTAGTTCGCCTGATGCTGCTGGTTCCAGGTACTCTGGAGAAAAATTAAACGCTTGAAAGAAAGCACCATGCTCACAATAACCCTCAATCGTGAGGGGAGCGATGCTTCCAGTGTGTGTCGACAGAGACACACTTAGTTGAGTGGAACCCAAGGTACCAGGGGTCTAAACCAACTCAGAGAAAGGGAACGAGGCTAATAACGCGTAAAAGGCAAGCTCAAATAAAACCCTCTAAGGTGAGGGGAGCACTGCCTGAGACAACATTACACAAGAAGGTTCTCGCAAATGCCCCCTATACTTCCCGCTCGATGCCTCAGCAAGAGGGGATATCCTGGTGACCAGGAAGCCCCTCAGGGCGAC
>NW_015542453.1:1177289-1177684 GCF_001515605.1 Sinocyclocheilus anshuiensis
TGTTCGACATGCTGAGATGCGAGCAGCTATCGTCGGATCATCAGGATGGAATGAGAGGTAGAGTTAAGTGTCATGCTCTTGCCGGTCTTAGGGCTTCAACAACTGAGAGCAAGGCCGTCTCCATCGAATATCCACTTCTGAAGCCAGATTGGTTACTGTCCAGGAGGTTGTTCTGTGCAAGAAAGGGAGAGAGTTGGTTGAACACAACTCGTTCAAGTGTTTTTGCAATGAAAGGTAGAAGGGAAACCGGTCTGTAGTTTTCTAAAAGAGTTGGGTTAAGAGTGGGTTTCTTAAGAAGTGGGGTTATACGAGCCTGTTTAAATGTTGAGGGAAAAACACCAGTGTGAAGGGATGTGTTAATGATGTGAGTGAGTGCAGGTACAACGGCAGGAGAA
>NW_015542453.1:1177775-1178762 GCF_001515605.1 Sinocyclocheilus anshuiensis
ATCAAGCGGACAAGTAGTAGGATGATTAGAAAGGATGAGTTTAGGGACTTCTGCCTCAGAGAGTGGAGAGAAGGATCAAAACGAGTGTATGTTTGCTGGTAAGATGTGTTTGACAGTTTGTAGTGTGGCAAACTGGCAACTGAGATTTGTAATTTTATTAATGAAGAATGTGGCAAAGTCGTCAGCTGTTAGAGTTGATGAAGGAGGGGGAGGAGGAGGACAAGGTTAAGAGTGAGGAGGAAGTGATCCGAGGTGTGCACTGGAGTAACCAGTACATGATCAGTGGAGCAGTGTGATGTGTAAATAAACAGATACACAGTCCTTTCCTTTTAGCTTCTTTTTTTAGTACTAAACTCAATCTCAGTTCAGTTTTTTTTATACAATAATAAAATACTTTTGATGACAGCCATCACATTGAACAGCCTTTGGACACTGAATATTATGTTCTGAATGTTAAATGTTCTTCTCTAGTAAATCCCATTATTTCTTTTCAGTATGTTCATTCGGCTGCTTTGCCTCAGGCCAGAATTTCTTGTATCTGTACTCCGGAGGTCCCTCAGGACAGACACGGGACAGTGGGCCTCCAGAGCGGTACCCGTTCGGGGTGCCATGGCGGATAAAGAACCATGACCACGGAGACCAAAAGGAGGGTGACCGCGGCAGCAAGATGGTGTCTGAGATCTACCTCACCCGCCTGCTAGCTACTAAGGTAACACCTCTGCTTTTAGCTGTTAATTTCAAACTAAAGACAAGCGTCTGAAAAAACGAGGCGTCTGATTTCGCTCCCCTAGTGACGTTGCAAATGAATCTCATTATAATATGACCACGCCATAATCTGTAAGTTTCCACCCACGGTGCCGTCATTTTGATTTCACAAGTGACAACGATGTACTAGCTTTAACGCCATGGCGAAAGTTTGAACAAAGCATGCTAACTGTTCTGTCTTTGGCTGCACAGACGAGCACAGAACACTGTTTAGAGTCCCAG
>NW_015542453.1:1178794-1182633 GCF_001515605.1 Sinocyclocheilus anshuiensis
TTTTCAAAATGATATAATAAATGATCTGTGGGGTATTTTGAGCTGAAACTTCACAGACACATTCTGGGGACACCAGAGACTTATATTACATATTGTAAAAAGGGGCATAATATGTCTCCTTTAAGTGTGCGCCAGCTCTTTAACATTACAATGATATGAAGGTAGAAAAGCAACTCACGTTCAAATTACTTTAACAACCCTCGAGTCTCAAACACCAAAAATCTTTAAAAATCAATTTTTAGAGCAAGTATCAAATTCTTTTTTTTAGTCATGTTTCATATGGTTTTGTTTTTTAAAACCATTTTCAAGAATGGTTTAAATTAAAATAAAGTATACATGCATTTATTAAGGAATAGTTTAACCCAAAATTTAAATTTACTCACCCTAAGGTCATCCAAGATGTAGATGAGTTTGTTTCCTCATCAGAACAGATTTGGAGACATTTAGCATTACATCACTATAAAAACATCACAATAATCCACAAGTAATCCGCACGACTCCAGTTTAACAATGAACATCTTTTTTCTTCATGATATTAGGACTGTTGTATCACCCTGACATTTCTGACCTAAGGGTGAGAAATATTTTAATTCAGACATCAAAAACATGGTCAGCATGTCATATTCTACACCTCATATTCAAATGATCGTATATGTATGAATTGCATTTGAATGTTTTGAACAAATTCAGACAACAAATGAGTGTTTATGTAATTGACCTAGATGTTAAACTCTATTTTTTGTTTGATTTTCAGAATCCTATCACCTATGCTGAGATCACATGACAGTGAAAAGCCTACTAGCCAGAATGCTGTGGATAATGTTGCTGCTCTCCAGTGCAACTTTTTACTTTGAGTGCAACGTCGATATGTGCTATTTTTACACTTCTATTTTCAAGTGTGTGGAAAAAATATCGTCTATACCTTGTCCTCCTTTTAACTTTTTTTTTTTTTGGAAAATAGTTAGGGTAGGGTCGCATCCCTATTTTTATACAAACATATTACTGTTATCATTTTTTGTGGTTGAATATGCAGGGTATTGTGTGAATGTGGAATTGCAACTTGATGTCCAATGAAATGTTTAACATATCCTAATGTACTATTTACAACTTTGAGTCCATTGTTAAATTTTGAAGAGGTTTCTGACTGACAATAATTACTGTTGTTGATCCTCAAAGAAATCAGGTTCTTCTTTTATCTTTCTCCCTGCCAAAACATATCACATCAACACATTTACAGAGTTTTTCTTTTCAGAACAGCAAACTGTTCCAGTGTTGCATCAGATGTTATGCTATGTATTTCTAAGCATGTTTAAATAGCCAATAGGGTTTAGTTATGTTACAGTCATGAATTATGATTTGCTACTTTCTAGTTGAGACAATATTGGGTGAGGGACATTCTCATTCTAGAGAGCATCTGATTGGTCAATACTCAGTGTAGTACAGGATGAGTCATTAATATTTTGCTCCGTTTTCTAGGAACATATAGGAATATATTTGCAAATACATGGTCTCGATGGACTTTAAAAAAAAAACTTTTTTGATTTCACAGGGTCTTTAAAGTGGGCTGATGTGAACATGAGGTGATAAGCAGAACTAATGATTGATTTTGGTGTCATTATGGCAGAGAGCACCTTGGGCAGAGTTGATGAATTTAATTGTGACTGGCAATTGATTACAGGACTCACAAAAGATTAGATGCTCAAGCTTTTGCCCAAATAGGCTGTAGGATGTGTATGAAGGATCGCTTTGTGTGCTTTAACATGGCCAGTGTGTGTGCGTTTATGCTTATTTGTGAGTCTGCCCTTGATGTCGCCTCTGTGAGAACGCAGTCTCTAGTGACTTAGAGAAGGCCATTTGTTTTCTCGACAGAGCTGGAATAATACCTGTACCTGTGAAAAAGCAAGAGATATGGAGATGGAAAGAGAAAGAGGATGGACCTTCATTGAATAGAAAACAATGCATCTTAACGAGTTCACACAGATATATGGCAATATTTGCATTTGGATTCATTTGCGATTTCACAATCATATGTGTTTTTATTGTATCATAGACCTCATAGCAAAGGTCTGCAGTGTTTGGTTGAATCTATATTCTGCAGAGTGATTTTTTTACACCATACTGAGCATATGTTTGATCTCTCACTGACTAGTGATGAGATTTGATTTTCAAATTCATGCTTGAATACATTAAGTTTCTCCTAATGATGTAAATCATTTATCCAATTCATCTCACTCGTGTACTACTACTGAACATCCTGAACCCTTTTATGTCCACTGTTTGTCTCAGTTGATTCTTTCATCAAGGAAAGCTTGTGAATATAACTTTTTAGAGAGTTTTTGGCTGGCTCACTGAGGGGTTTGTAAAGAACTATTTGTAAAGCTGCTTTGTGATTGTGAAAGTGTTATATAAATTGAATTTACAATTATTTAGAAAGAGTTACTGCATTACCTGCACATTGATTTTAATTCAGTGTTATTTCTAGTGGCAGACAGATTGTGTTGATGGTCTGGCAATGACCTCAGTGACTGAACTGGAAAGGAAAGCAGATCTTCCCTGAGTCCCAAGATGTCAAACAGTAATAAAATATTTACCCTCACACTCACTGTCACTCTGTATCTTTTATGTATGATGACTATATAAAATTCTGTATTTTTAAAAAACATTTCCTTAATATTTAGTTTGAAGATACATTTTCTCATTTTAGATTTATAATTTACTGTTGTGTAAAACAAAACAAAACAAAACAAAACAAAACAAAACAAAAAACTACAATATCCATTAAAACAAAACAAAAAACTACAATATCCATTATATATCTTATATATGCTTTTGCATTTTGCATTTTTTTTTACTTATCACCAGAAAGTTGAATTATTTTTTATTTATGCATGTGTTATATTGTTTTTAATATGACAATGCCTAATGAATAAAAATAATTACCTGAATTGCCTGCTACACGATAAAGAACGGCATGCAGAGGCTGCATAAACACTTTTGAGTGATTATTCCTGAGAAACATAAAAGCTACTCGATTTAGTTCACCAGTTCAGGTGGAAATGAGTTTTGAAGGCACACCGGAAGACAGGTAAGCTTATATTGTTTGGTTGAGCAAATTGGTAGACATCTTTAGAAGTCATTTGCAACTGCATTTAGAGTTAAAAAGTTATTCATTCAAATTAAATTAACTTCTCAACTCTGTAAGCATTTTGGTTATTCTAATGAGGTTTAAAGTAGAGGCGCTATGAATTTGAATGAGAACCACATTTAACTTTATGTGAATACATTGGTGTATATATCTTTACCAAAAAAAAAAAAAACCTAATAATTATAGGGACATGATGTTTTTTACATCACTCAAAATATTTCATTGCTAACAGCTTCCTGACAGTAACAAACATTTGCATCACATGTGCTAAGAGATGTAGGAACTTGTTGTTTTCTTGAATGTAGTTATTCTGTGTTTGTTCCAGGTTTATCAGTTCTCTGGTCATGTACAGTATCAGACACAGAATGGCTGGTCCAAGCATAAGGATGCTGGAGTTCAGGGGTCCTTACGGACTTCCTGCTTTCATGTGTGGTGGGTGAGTCCCAGTGCATATGCCTACCACCTCCCCTCTGCCCCATTTACAGACCAAGTCTCCCATGGACAAAATGTAAATTAAAAATACATTGGATGTTTCGAATGACATTTCAAGAACTCTGTACCCAGGGGGAATCTATCTTGATTTCATTTCTGAAGATTTCATTCAGGCTTCTCATAAAATGAATTTAATTCAAAGGAAGGGCATCACAAGGGCATGAGTCATTGTCCAGATAAAGGAATGCAGAACAGTGTGTGA
>NW_015542453.1:1182818-1185612 GCF_001515605.1 Sinocyclocheilus anshuiensis
TATTTATATATGTATATATATATATATATATATATATATAATTTTCACGTTTACACTTCACAGTAATGTAATCTTGATCTATTTTAGTAAGCAGTGGTTTAAATTCCTTGGAAAGATGGTGTATTATTTTGGGGAATTTGCTACAGAGTACCACTGAAACGTAATTTACTTTTACTGAATTACATTTACGGAAAATAAATACTTTTAATAACTAAATTGCATTTAGATTTTCAAAGTAAAAAGAACATTTCAGTCATCATATACTGTATATATCAGGGGTGCGGTGTATAATGAGCACACAAAGAAGAAGATGAACGGAAACAGTCTTTAATTAATACACAAAGAAGGTATCCACAGAAGGCAGGCAGGTAACAAACACACAACTCAACTTTAACACTGGACGAGGGAACACAGGACAGACTAGGAACTAAATACACAGGCAAACGAGGATAATTAACAAGACACAGGTGAACTGAATGACACAGACATGGGGGGAAACTAAGTCACGGAGCACATGAGGGAAGAAAACACAACAAAAAGTCCTGGGGTGTGACAGTATATATGCATTTTTACATATATAATTTTTATATACACTACTGTTCAAAAGTTTGGGGTTAGTAAGATTTTTTAAGGTTTTTAAAACTAGTCTCTTGTGCTCAACATGGCTCCATTATTTGATTAAAAATATGGTTCTCTCAAAGATGGTTCTGACAAGTCTGGAAAAGAAGGAGAAAGAGAACGAACAAAATTGCATAGTTGGAAAAAAAAACAAGTTAGATTGTGGAATACTGAATTTCTCCTAAAGATTAGAAAAAGTTGCAAAAACTCCATCAATGAATAAATCAGAACAATATGAGAGACCTCTGTTTTTCCATAGAACATAAGCAGAATCCAAGTTTGAAGGCAGCAATAAATTATTTCAAATAGGGCCAAAAAGAGAAGCAGCAGCGAGTTTAAAATTTTGTCTGAATTGCCTCCAAATCCTGAGAGAAGTACAAACAACTGGGTTTGTAGTGTACTTTGAGAGGCGACTGGACGAAGGAGCACACACCAAGGCGGAAAGCGAAGATGTAGAGCAAGACTGTGCTTCTAACCTACACCAGTCTACATGGGGAGAATTAATTTTGATAATAATAATAATTTGTTACAGTTATATAGCGCTTTTCTGGGTACTCAAAGCGCTTTACATGGAAGGGGTGAACCTCCTCAACCACCACCAGTGTGCAGCATCCACCTGGATGATGCGACGGCAGCCATAGTGCGCCAGAATGCCCACCACACACCAGTTTATTGGTGTAGAGGAGACAGAGTGATGAAGCCAATTAGTAGATATGGGGATGGTTAGGAGGCCATGATGGTCAGAGGCCAATGGGCAAATTTGGCCAGGATGCCGGGGATATACCCCTACTCGATTTCGAAGGACATCTTGGGATTTTTAATGACCACAGAGAGTCAGGACCTCAGTTTAACGTCTCATCCGAAGGATGGTGCTTGTTGACAGTATAGTGTCCCCGTATACATTTTCTGCATCTTATGAGATGACTATTTCACTGGTTAAAGAGGTGGATGGGAAAAAAATAATATTTAAAAGTTGTCGAATATTTGATGATAATTGTCGTCCTCTAATGAAACTGGGGTGTATTCCAGAAAGGAGGTTCAACAAACTCTGAGTTAAAACTTGAACTCTGAGTTGACTTACCCTTAGATTGGAAACTCTGAGTTTTCGGTTTCAGAACAGCTGAACAGAGTTAGTTCAATCCACTCTGAGTAGGTTGACTCGGTGCACACGCTAAACTCAATGACTATGAAAAGCCATGATCAATGGAGCTCCGAAATTATGATTCACCATGGCAATACCTCCCGCCAAAAAGACTTCAGCATACTACGGAATACGTAACTTTAATTCTAAATTAATGTTATCAGAGGTGAAAACCGGCAGAAAGGTAATTTCTTGAACTAATATTCATTTTCATGGTATCCCAAGGGCAAAAAAAAAAAAAGTGGCAGCAGAAAAAATTAAACAAAAACATAATTCAATCAGGTAAAGCTTCAAGCGTGAAATGGGTGTAGGCTAACATTAGATGACTTTACAAACATTTGACATTCAATAAATATCATTCAGTGTATATCTGACTATTTCAATGTGCAGCAGCTTTTCCCACATAGTCTAATGCTTTTTCACATAATTAAATGTTCTCTAATCCAACAGGCCACATTTCTTAATTAGGGTAATGAAAAACATTTGACTTTTATTCAGAAGCCAACAGCAAGAAGGCAGAGACTCGTAAAATGGGAGGAGAACCTTCACCAGCACCACTGACAGATGAAGAGGAGATGGCCACAATACCAATATTAAATTAAAATCCAACAGGGAAAATAATAATTTGTTGCTTTTGTATTTGTAGAACATAAAGATGACCAAATAAACTGTGAATAATTTGTGTTTATTTAACAGCTGTGGTGGTGGTTACGGCATATATCTTGCACTACCCTTCCATCTGGCATCCTTCCATTCCATACAGTAATCAGCCTAATTTTCGGAAGGTGTGATGGTGAGAATATGTGTGTAATCCATGCATCCAACCACACTGAAATCCTAAAGGAAATTCTAATTATTAGGTTACTTAGAGGTCGCAACAAGATTTTATCAAGTGAACGCCATTTAAAAATGGTACCGTTCAAATAAATATGCATGTGGATATGGCAAAATAAATAAATTAAATCAAAGTAAATTAAATCCTCTCCTGATGTAAGTGTAACTCCCCGCGAATTAATGCAGCCTCCTCATCTACAG
>NW_015542453.1:1186186-1189045 GCF_001515605.1 Sinocyclocheilus anshuiensis
TATTTATATATGTATATATATATATATATATATATATATAATTTTCACGTTTACACTTCACAGTAATGTAATCTTGATCTATTTTAGTAAGCAGTGGTTTAAATTCCTTGGAAAGATGGTGTATTATTTTGGGGAATTTGCTACAGAGTACCACTGAAACGTAATTTACTTTTACTGAATTACATTTACGGAAAATAAATACTTTTAATAACTAAATTGCATTTAGATTTTCAAAGTAAAAAGAACATTTCAGTCATCATATACTGTATATATCAGGGGTGCGGTGTATAATGAGCACACAAAGAAGAAGATGAACGGAAACAGTCTTTAATTAATACACAAAGAAGGTATCCACAGAAGGCAGGCAGGTAACAAACACACAACTCAACTTTAACACTGGACGAGGGAACACAGGACAGACTAGGAACTAAATACACAGGCAAACGAGGATAATTAACAAGACACAGGTGAACTGAATGACACAGACATGGGGGGAAACTAAGTCACGGAGCACATGAGGGAAGAAAACACAACAAAAAGTCCTGGGGTGTGACAGTATATATGCATTTTTACATATATAATTTTTATATACACTACTGTTCAAAAGTTTGGGGTTAGTAAGATTTTTTAAGGTTTTTAAAACTAGTCTCTTGTGCTCAACATGGCTCCATTATTTGATTAAAAATATGGTTCTCTCAAAGATGGTTCTGACAAGTCTGGAAAAGAAGGAGAAAGAGAACGAACAAAATTGCATAGTTGAAAAAAAAAACAAGTTAGATTGTGGAATACTGAATTTCTCCTAAAGATTAGAAAAAGTTGCAAAAACTCCATCAATGAATAAATCAGAACAATATGAGAGACCTCTGTTTTTCCATAGAACATAAGCAGAATCCAAGTTTGAAGGCAGCAATAAATTATTTCAAATAGGGCCAAAAAGAGAAGCAGCAGCGAGTTTAAAATTTTGTCTGAATTGCCTCCAAATCCTGAGAGAAGTACAAACAACTGGGTTTGTAGTGTACTTTGAGAGGCGACTGGACGAAGGAGCACACACCAAGGCGGAAAGCGAAGATGTAGAGCAAGACTGTGCTTCTAACCTACACCAGTCTACATGGGGAGAATTAATTTTGATAATAATAATAATTTGTTACAGTTATATAGCGCTTTTCTGGGTACTCAAAGCGCTTTACATGGAAGGGGTGAATCTCCTCAACCACCACCAGTGTGCAGCATCCACCTGGATGATGCGACGGCAGCCATAGTGCGCCAGAATGCCCACCACACACCAGTTTATTGGTGTAGAGGAGACAGAGTGATGAAGCCAATTAGTAGATATGGGGATGGTTAGGAGGCCATGATGGTCAGAGGCCAATGGGCAAATTTGGCCAGGATGCCGGGGATATACCCCTACTCGATTTCGAAGGACATCTTGGGATTTTTAATGACCACAGAGAGTCAGGACCTCAGTTTAACGTCTCATCCGAAGGATGGTGCTTGTTGACAGTATAGTGTCCCCGTATACATTTTCTGCATCTTATGAGATGACTATTTCACTGGTTAAAGAGGTGGATGGGAAAAAAATAATATTTAAAAGTTGTCGAATATTTGATGATAATTGTCGTCCTCTAATGAAACTGGGGTGTATTCCAGAAAGGAGGTTCAACAAACTCTGAGTTAAAACTTGAACTCTGAGTTGACTTACCCTTAGATTGGAAACTCTGAGTTTTCGGTTTCAGAACAGCTGAACAGAGTTAGTTCAATCCACTCTGAGTAGGTTGACTCGGTGCACACGCTAAACTCAATGACTATGAAAAGCCATGATCAATGGAGCTCCGAAATTATGATTCACCATGGCAATACCTCCCGCCAAAAAGACTTCAGCATACTACGGAATACGTAACTTTAATTCTAAATTAATGTTATCAGAGGTGAAAACCGGCAGAAAGGTAATTTCTTGAACTAATATTCATTTTCATGGTATCCCAAGGGCAAAAAAAAAAAAAGTGGCAGCAGAAAAAATTAAACAAAAACATAATTCAATCAGGTAAAGCTTCAAGCGTGAAATGGGTGTAGGCTAACATTAGATGACTTTACAAACATTTGACATTCAATAAATATCATTCAGTGTATATCTGACTATTTCAATGTGCAGCAGCTTTTCCCACATAGTCTAATGCTTTTTCACATAATTAAATGTTCTCTAATCCAACAGGCCACATTTCTTAATTAGGGTAATGAAAAACATTTGACTTTTATTCAGAAGCCAACAGCAAGAAGGCAGAGACTCGTAAAATGGGAGGAGAACCTTCACCAGCACCACTGACAGATGAAGAGGAGATGGCCACAATACCAATATTAAATTAAAATCCAACAGGGAAAATAATAATTTGTTGCTTTTGTATTTGTAGAACATAAAGATGACCAAATAAACTGTGAATAATTTGTCTTTATTTAACAGCTGTGGTGGTGGTTACGGCATATATCTTGCACTACCCTTCCATCTGGCATCCTTCCATTCCATACAGTAATCAGCCTAATTTTCGGAAGGTGTGATGGTGAGAATATGTGTGTAATCAATGTATCCAACCACACTGAAAATCCTAAAGGAAATTCTAATTATTAGGTTACTTAGAGGTCGCACAGCAAGATGTTATCAAGTGAACTTCATTTAAAAGTGGTACCGCTCAAATAAATATGCATGAGGATATGGCAAAATAAAAATAAAATAAAATAAAATCCTCTCCTAATGTAAATGTAACACCCCGCAAATTAATGCAGCCTCCTCATCTGCAGAATCCTGTGTAAAAAGACATGCCATTTTTGACACATTTACAGTGTCTGCATGATGAAAATGAAAGTGGT
>NW_015542453.1:1189180-1195897 GCF_001515605.1 Sinocyclocheilus anshuiensis
GGTCCGGAGAGAAAAATAATCTTGTTTCCATTTTCATTAAGATTATTTTTCTTACCCCACTGGCAATTAATTTTATTTGTTTACCCCAGGAAACAAGACTAAATATCATATATATTTTTTCTTATGTAGAAAATGCATCATGATTTAAGAATTGTTAGATATTTGTCACAGTTTGTTTCATTCAGCGGCACGTTTCGGGGCGTGGAAATGTCGCCACAATAACAGAACGGGGTGTAAAACTTTCGGACGTATATTAAAGATTCTGTGCCGCGAACTTTAAATATTTCACATACTTTTGAGAATCCAGCGTTTAGTTGATCCTGATAAGCACTCGTCGTAGCTGTAAGCACGACGGCTTTCTTCTTTCGTGAGGGGGTTTGGCGCCACGGTATCTTTGTTTCCAGGCGGAACGTTAAAGAACGCGACACACGCATCTCCCGGAAATCCTGTATAATTCAACCAATCCGATGACGACTTTGAAACTCCTGACGTGTTTCCACTTTTGTGTGCCATATGCATCAGACCTTCAGCCAAAGGTCCGTGGGCGTGACGTCTGAGGCTGAGACTAGAGGTATTTAAAGGGGTCCTATTATGCTCTTTTACAATGTCTTGAATTTGTTTTGGGGGTGTACTAGAACATTCTCTCATGCTTGGTGGTTCGAAAAACGCATTATGTTTTACATAATTCACATTATTACAACACCTCTCTCCCCAGTCTGAAGATTTGAAAATGAAGATTTGTCGATTACATTGTTATGCCAGTAGGTGGCGAAAAGGGGCTGTTAAAATGTATTTGTCTTTGAATAATACAAAAGATTCGTTCAATAACACTGATTCATCCAGTAATGAAACAAGTACATCTTGAGTGAGTCATTGAATCGTTTATTCTTAAATTACATGTGATTTTGTTTAGTTGTATAATATTTTTTTCTTCAGAATCATGAGAGAACCACAACTTCCATTGGGGAAAAAAAAAAAAATGTATCCAGAATCATGCAGTTCTATTTTGCACACAAACAGCTCTTAAAGAGTCCAGTTTTTATGTAGCCTGTTAATTTTTGTTCATGGTATTCAGCTCCACTAAATGGTTTGCAAAAAAAGAGACACAGGATAAATGATTGATATCATTATTTCATCACATTGGAATCGAAACTGGGTATCGAAAATAATCGGAATCGATAAGCAGAATCGGAATTGGAATTGATAAAATTCAAACGATACCCAACCCTAATCAAGATCCTCTGCTACAGCTGCATCAATGTGAGGAATATCTACAGTAGACGGTCTAAGAAACAATGCATTTTTTAAACATCATTATAGAAGACCTTGGGTCAGATTTACTAACAGCTTGTGCCAGCGCAAACCGCCTTTTGGCATTAAAATAGTACTGTCAGGATTTACTAAAGATAAGAATTAACGCTGAAAAGGTGTGACAGCTATTTTTGCGCCTGACTTTATTGAATATGCATTTGTAGGAGTTTCCTTTTCAGACACCAAAATTATGGGAGGAGAGTATTAAAATGAATCACACAACGTGATTTACTAACATTTGCACTTGTCAAATTACTGGTTTTACAAATTACAAATTACTTACAAAAAAGCACGTCTTAAAGCAGGCGGTAATTTGCGCTGCTCTTGCACTGGTCATTATGGAAATGATCTGGCTGCATCGGTGTTCTTTAATGTGTGCATTGTCAGTAATGGCAAGCTCACACTACAGGATTTTTGCCTGGATTTTGCTGTCGCGGACAGATTTCCACAGTCTGAGTCTGCGACAAAACCCCCGGATCGTGACCAAATCGGTGCTCGTTGCAGTCGCTGAAGCTCGTTAAGTATGAGCTAGTCTCAGCCTCAGACGTCACGCCCACGGACCTTTGGCTGAATGTCTGATGCATACGGCACACAAAAGTGGAAACACTTCAGGAGTTTTGAAGTCGTCATCGGATTGGTTGAATTATACAGGATTTCCAGGAGACGTGTGTGTCGCGTTCTTTAACGTTCCGCCTGGAAACAAAGATTCCGTGGCGCCAAACCCCCTCACGAAAGAAGAAAGCCGTCGTGCTTACAGCTACGACGAGTGCTTATCAGGATCAACTAAACGCTGGATTCTCAAAAGTATGTGAAATATTTAAAGTTCGCGGCACAGAATCTTTAATATACAGCCAAGAGTTTTACACACCGTTCTGTTATTCTGGCGATATTTCCACGCCCCGAAACGTGCCGCTGAACGAAATGAACTGCGATTGGTTGTTGGACATGTCAGTCAAACGGCCTCATGGGCGGGCCTTGGCCAAAAAAAGCTGCCATGGATTCCAGACCTTCAGCCGTCAGTCTGAAAGTCTGGCTACGGAAGACTAAGTATGAGCAGGTCAGCAACGTGATCCGAACCTGTCTCGAGCCATCACAGACGCTACGACATTTTCAAACCTGTTCGAAATCGCCACGTCATCTTGTAATGTGAGTGACATAATGACAAGGTGGAACTAATCCAGCCATCACAGTGCAGATGGTATAAACACTCTTATCATGCATCTTTATGAACAGAAACGAAAAGCCACAAATTAATCAAATCAACTAACTAGAAATACATTTAACAAATGCATAGATTGTGTACAGTCATGGCCAAAAGTTTTGGCAGTGACATAAATTTTGTGTTTTACAAAGTTTGCTGCTTAAGCTGTTGTGGTGTTCATTCAAATCCCTGCAAACAAGCCTGCACCGGCCCTTTACGGGCCCACTTAGGGCTAGCCTAAGGGCCCCCAGTGGGCTGCCAGCGCAGGGCCTCTGAGATTTTGCTCATTGACAAAATGTTGGCCCCTTAGTGCTGGCCCTGCATGGGCAGACCTCACTTAGGGTGTACTCACACTAGGCGCTTTGAACCGTGCCCGAGCACGTTTGACCCCCAAAGCCACGCTTGGGCGCGGTTCGTTTATCCGTCCCTGGCCCGGTTGGAAGAGGTGGGCCAGGGCACGGTTCGGTTGGGCTCGGGCGTGGTACGCATGCAGTGTGAGCGCTAACCGCGCCGGAGCACAGAACAGATACTATTTTGTGTGCGCTACTGTCAACATTACGACCGCAAACATATTCTATTACTACTACTACACTACACTTTTCAATTAATTTAATTTAATCAAGTATATTTACAGGTTTGTTTAATCAGGGTTGGAACTGAACTCTGTAGGAAAGTAAATCTCCAGGAACCGGATGCACTCCTGATCTATAACAATAAATCTGTTTCACTTTAAATACTTTTCAGCTACTATAACTTAAGTCTTTGGAAAAACAGTTATTATACATCTGAAATGGATGAACATTCAATTCAGGTTAATACAGCTACATATAGGCAAAAATGTAAATACACAAAAGTACAAAAAAAGGCAAACAAAGCAATGTAAGATTGTAGGATTTCGTCATGTGAAAGTTGATGTTTGTGAAAGTCTTATCTGTAGTGAATCAATTTCCAAACACGGTCCGTAGCTGAAGTTGGCTGATAGCAAATTAATAATCCAACCTCTTGTAATGCCACAGCTCACAAACACCAGACTCTTCCTAACCAGGAACAACCAAAAATAGTCCAGACTAATAATCCAACCTCTTGTAATGCCACAGCTCACAAACACCAGACTCTTCCTAACCAGGAACAATCAAAAATAGTCCAGACTATGGTTTTATGTCAAAAATAACTTTAAATCCATATTCAAACTGGACCATGATGTGGTAACCTGACCAATAAAGAGTCCTTCTGAAATGCATACAAATATACTGTCTTAAACTCTTAGCATCAATTCAAACATAGGCCATACATACATGTACCATCTCTGCAAAAAACATCAACAATGTACACTTTTAAATAGAAAAAAAACTCCTTTAGATTGGGCTTGAAATGACACATTTCCCAACCAGGACACAGTACAATGTGTTCAGCAGGTGAGCCACGCTGGCTACTTCTGCTTGCTATTGCTAACTCTTTCTACCACATGGCTTTACTTAAGGAAACCTAAAACACCCTAACATCTCTACAGTCCTAGGCGCACGTCTCAGAGCATTGTTTCTATAGCAACCGGGACTTCTAACGGCAGCTGCAGCGCGTGCTGACTTTACCGATTAGCTATTGGCTATTTTCCTCAGAAGGCGTGGCTTCATTCGATAGGGCGGCCATATTGAGCGTTGCATTTTTCCCCATTCAAAACTATACGAGTGACATGTCTTGGGTATTCTATAGTCTTTGTATATGAAACAACAGGTTCTGAAAAGGTCTCTTTTGGTTTGTGCCATTCCAGTTCAATTGAGTGGCTAAACAATGGCCAGTCAATGTTGTTTGTATTCTCCTAGTTGCAGTACAGGGCTGCCTACACAAAACCTGCATTGGCCCAAAGGATACATAAGTTGCTCTGGGCCCGAACGGGCTGGCCCACACTGGGCCATCATAGGATTAATGTGGGCAGTCCGCTAGTGTGGCCTGCTCACAGAGAGCCCGTGGTGAGTCCAAAGCTGTGGGCCTCGTCTGGGCAAGCCCACACTGGGCCTGTTTAGGTTTGGTGTGGGCTGGCCCTAGCCCACTGTGCCCGCAAAAAGCCAGCATGGGCCCCGCAAGGACATGTTTGCAGGGATTGTTTCTAGATTATTGTGTACAGTGATCAGATGCATTTTAAATAATTGCTAAAAGCTTCATATGCCAAAAAAATGAACTTTTCACAAAAAAAAATGTCCCTGTTTTTTGATCCTGACACAAAATGACCAGCTAACATTAATTGACTAATCATATCAGCAGCACATGTGAAAGTGGGTGCAAAGTTATTTTCTCTGATGAAGCTCCCTTCCGACTGTTTGGGACATCTGGAAAATCGATTGTTCGGAGAAGAAAAGGTGAATGCTACCATGAGTCCTGTGTTGTGCCAACAGTGAAGCATCCTGAGACCATCCATGTGTGGGGTTGCTCTCTCAAAATTCTGCCCAAAAACACTGCCATGAATAAAGAATGGTATCAAAACGTCCTGCAAGAGCGACTTCTTCCAACGATCCATGAACAATTTGGTGATGATCCATGCATTTTCCAGCATGATGGACCACCATGTCACAAAGCAAGAGTGATAAAGAAGTGGCTGGAAGATCATTACATTGACATTTTGAATCCGTGGCCAGGCAACTCCTCGGTTCTCAATCCCATAGAGAACCTGTGGTCAGTCCTCAAAAGGCGAGTGGACAAGCAGAAGCCCACAAATTGATCAACTCTGAGAACTAATAAGGCAAGAATGGATCGCCATCAGTCAGGATTTGGCCCAGAAGCTAATATCCAGCATGCCAGAGCGAATTGCAGAGGTTATGAAGAACAAGGGTCAACACTGTAAATATTGACTCATTATATTTTTTTGCCAATAAAAGCCTTTAAAACTTATGATATGCTTATCATTGTTTTTCAGTAAACCATAGAAACATGTGGAAAAATAATCTACAAATACTGAAGCAGCAAACTTTGCAAAACACAAAATTTATGTCACTGCCAAAACTTTTGGCCATGACTGTATGTAATACCATGTTTCATTGTACTGTTTAATTACCTCCAACTCTTTCTGCAGTACTGACAGTCCTTGTTGTCCACGTCTTCCAAGCCATTGTTTCTGCCATATTCTCTTTTGTCATAGTTTCTTCTTTCTTTCAGATAAAATAACTGTAATGACCAATTTGAAGGACCAGTTGATCGTCCATACTTGAAGATATGGCCTATAATCGCTGTAATTTCTCGCGAGAATTTATGTGAGAAAACGTATTTTCGCTGATGGTCGGGAACGCCTCTTCACTGAATGTTTTGTAGTGTGTGCACCTCGTTAGCATTGTGTTGTGTAGCAGGCCTATGCACACAGCTATGACGAGACGACGACAGATGAGAAGAAATCTTGTTGCGTAGTGTGAGCAACACAATGATTCGGCTAGTCTTTCAATCATGTAGTGTGAGCTTGCCATAAATCTCATGCAGAATTTTCCCCTCCCATTGGCGCTTTTATGGAATTGCGCTCTAACGCTAATTTGCCCTGTTTAGTAAATCTGGTCCCTTGACTCAAGTACAAACACGGTCAGTGTTCAGTCTATAAACAACAGTATAAAAAAGTAAAACAACTGTAAAATCATCTGCTACTGAATTTAATGTGGTATAATTGCATATGTCAGGTTTCCGAAATTTGGTTTTAGTAAACATCTGGCATGTCTAATAGAATCTAATATAGTGAGAAAATGATCAAGAGAAGATTAAACAAGTTGCTTTGCAATTAAAAAAGTCAATTGTCTTCTAATTTAATAAATTTCAAAAGCTTAATGTTTATATATAAATATATATATATATATATATATATATATATACACTGTATATTTGACAGACATATTTGTTGCCAAATTGGCTTACAGTTCATTCAAGCTGGAGATTTTATCAGATTGTGCATTCCTTTGGCGTTCTTCCCATGACCTTGGCTTTGCTAGTGTCATGCTCTAGTTGTGCTACCAGAATTCTTTCTTTTTTTAAAGTTTGGTAGAATTAAATGTGGAAACTACTTTACATATTAGACTTTGAGTAAACGTTTGACACTGTATTCAAACTTCAACTTACATATATACTTGTGCCGGTATTCGGTAATGCGATATATCGTGCATATATAATGAATATGCACGATATTGTTATCGTGGGCACTTCTAAATACCGTGAATAATTATATATTACAAATTATT